>NC_084851.1:17500646-17772646 GCF_033115175.1 Lepus europaeus
TGATCTTTCAAAACCCAGAAAGCAAATGATTCCACAGACATGTTCTTGTATTTGCTGAGACTCAGGGTAAGTAAGAAAAATAGTGAAGTAGTTCAGGAAGCTAAAGTTTCATGTTACACAGGTAAAATATTCTGACAGCTTAAGATCATTTCATATGTAAAGTGAATTGGGATTGTAAGTAAATCCAGGATCTTGTGCGCAGTACACCAGATTCTTTACTACCATGACCTGTACAATAAGATTTAAATGTACTTATTTTCGGTGTCTCTGTGTGTGCAAATGACATTAATATATTTTATAAAATTACTTCATCAGTTTCTTTGTTTTTAGAAATTTCCTTTTCAGTATTATGAAAGTTGGAATAACTACTGTGCTATATAAGTGAAAAGGAAATTCAATCATTAAAGTTAAAATATTCAGAAACAAGTGGAATACTGACATTTCTTATATATTTTAGATGACACTAATTCACCTTCTATATTTTGGTTTCCTTAAAATTTCTGCATCTGTGAATTTATTTTTTCTTATAACCCCAAATCCATTGTTGTATTAGGATGGAATATGAGTTCTATACTGGCAACAGTATAAGTTATTCTGGCAATGAGATTCTTAGCTTTCCTGTTGTAAACATTCAAGTATATTTGCTTTCTGTACAAATGTCTTTCCACCATTTTCCAAATCTTTGCTTTCTTAAAGCTACTGCTTTGATACTTTAATTTTCCAGCTGTCCACAATGCTATCAAAACTTATTTATTGGATATGGAACCTTAATTCATAGGGAGTATGCATATATATGTGAGTACTGGAAAAGCATATATTTATATATAACAACAGATTTGTGAGTCTTTTTAAAAAGAGTTATTTATTTATTTGAAATTTAGAATTACAAAGAGGCAGAGACAGAGAAAGAGATAGGTTTGGTTCTGCATTTAATTTATGATACATTCTTTTCTGACAAACCGAATAGGTTCATTTTGGCAATAGATGAACAAAACTGCTTTAAACAGAATTACCAAAATGATTTTTTAATATTTATTTATTTATTTATTTATTTGAAAGAGTTACACAGAGAGAGAAGGAGAGGCAGAGAGAGAGAGAGAGAGAGAGAGAGAGAGAGAGAGAGAGAGAGAGAGATATCTTTCATCCATTGGTTCACAATCCAAATGGATACAATAGCCAGGGGAGGCCTTGCTGAAGCCAGGAGGCAGAAACTCAAGCTAGGTTTCCCACACAGGTGGCATGGCAAGTAGTGGATTAACTAGCTTGACCACAATGGCATCCCCACGAACATATTCTTTTTAATAAGATTTATTTTATTTAGTTGAAAAGCAGAATGACAGGGATGGAGGAGGAATGAGAGAAAGTGATCTACCAACCATTGGTTCATTCCTAAATGGCTGCAATACTGGGGTTGTGTTGGGTGGAATCCAGGAGTCAGGAGTTTAATGATAGGAGTCACCCACAGGGTGGCAGTCCCCAAGTACTTGAGTCATCTTCCACTGCTTTTCAAGGTACCTTAAAGAGTAGCTGGAGTATATCCTGAATCCATCTTCAGTGTATAAAGACAATTGAAAATGAAAAAAAAAAAACAAACAAAACTTGGTTTTAAATTGGAAATTGCATAGAAAATTAATCAATTTTTTAAAATTATCATGTAGGATCTCTGTTCTTAATGTGCTGTACATTGTGATTTAATGCTATAACTAGTACTCCAACAGTATTTTTCACTTTGTGTTACTATGTGGGGGCAAACTATTGAAATCTTTACTTAATATATACTAAACTGATCTTCTGTATATAAAGAGAATTGAAAATGAATCTTGATATGAATGGAAGAGGAGAGGGAGTGGGAAAGGGGAGGATGGTGGGTGGGAGGGAAGTTTGGGGGGGGGAGTCATTGTAATCCATAAGCTGTACACTGGAAATTTATATTCATTAAATAAAAGTTAAAAAAAAAAGAGGAGCTGGAATAAAAGTGAATTATCTGGGACTTGCAGGTGGCAGTTTTTCCCACTGTGATAAATAAATATATCACAGAACCATTGCTTAATTATTATGGTTTGAAAAGTTTGACAATTCAGTCAGAGGCAGCAGATGATGGCTGAAATAGTTGAATCTCTGTCACCCACAGAGGAGGCTTGGATTGATTTCCCACCTTCTGGCCTGGACCAGCTCTGGGTATTGTCACCATGCAGCAACTGGGGAGTGAGCTAGCCTATAGAATGTTTGTCTCTTTCTATCTTTCCTCCCCTCCCCACCCCTCCCCTCCCCTCTGCTTCCCTTCCCTCCTCCTCCTCCTTCTTCTTCTCTCCCTCTCTCTCTCTCTCTCTCTCTCTCTCTCTCTCTCTCTCTCTCTCTCTCTCCCTCCTCCCTCCTTCCCTGCCTCCTTTTTATTTTGGTTTCTGATTCCAGTTTCCAGCTGGTGTACACCCTTGGGCAGCAACAGGTGATGACTCAAATTGATGGGCCCTTGTCACTAATGTGGGAAATCTGGATTTCAGTCCAGTTACCACTTTAGAATTAGCCCAACCATGAGCATTTTTGGTATTTGAGAGAGAAGCCTGCTGATGGGAGATCTCTCTCTCTCCCTCTCTCTCTCTCACATGCACTCTTTCTCATTCTCTTGCTCTCACTCTAGCTCTTACCCTCATTTCCATCCCTGCATGCTCATAAACAAAAATGTTTAACAAATAGACTGAGATAAGGTAAATGTAGTTATATTAATCCATAGAAAACCAAATTTTAAGAAGAATAAAGGGCTAAAGCACGTAACAAATAGCTAGGACAAAACATATCCTCAATGAATAAATAAACTCAATTAGCTGAAGCAAGAAGGAAAGCTTTGTAAGCAAGAACAAAAATAAACAACAAATATGCAGTACAATGAAACACTGAAAGTCTTACTGAACTAATATTACATTAACTATAAAGGCTGTAAACATTCCAATTAAATCAGTTTTTATACTGAAGAAAAAAGTCACTCTAACTATATGCTAAAGAAGTTCAATTTCTGAAAGAAATGAAAATTAAATTAAATACAGTACACTGACAAGTTAAAATAAAAAGAATATGTTCCAAACACTAATCATAGTAAGCTAGACTGACTATTGCTAAGAAGCAACATAGATTTCAGGACATGGCATATTGCTAGGGATAAAAAATAACATTTCATAATGATAAAAAGACCAATTGACAAGGAATATACAATTACATATCTATAAAAGGACAGAGATTCAACATAACCTCCTCTGCCACAGTGGTGGCCTCTCAAACTAAAATTCATGCTGGTTAACTGAAACTCAAATTTAACCGAGGGTTCCCTCCTTCCTTCTAAAGCTTAGCACTTTATTCAAGTGACATATAAAAGCTTCTCTAATTAACCAAAGTAATGATGACAAACTGCTGCCTATACCATATCATTATAGTTATTCCTCCCTTGTAACCGAGTGTGTGAGATTGCTTTGATGCTGTGCAAAGTTTCACTTCCATAAACCAATTAACTATTTGAGCAATTAATTATTTTTACTATTGTGTAGTACATATATGCTTAGGCTTTAAAGGTACTTTACTTATAACTCTATCTTCACTTTCACATTATCTTCATAACATTCCATGGAAAAGAAAAACATCCCTTGTCAGCTGTGGCTATTACTGATGCTCAAACAGTGGTTTTTAAATGAAAGGAAAGTAAGATCAATGCTCCCAAAGCAATTAGTCACTAGTATATGGTTTCTCAAATCCCAGAGATGAAGAACCATGACTTTTTTTTTTTTTGACAGGCAGAGTGGACAATGAGGGAGAAAGAAAAAGAGAAAGGTCTTCATTTGCCATTGGTTCACCCTCCAATGGCCACTGCAGTGGGTGCACTGTGGCTGGCGCACCACACTGATCCAAAGGCAGGAGCCAGGTGCTTATCCTGGTCTCCCATGGGGTGCAGGGCCCAAGCACTTGGGCCATCCTCTGCTGCACTCCCAGGCCACAGCAGAGAGCTGGCCTGGAAGAGGGGCAACTGGGACAAAATCCGGTGCCCCAACCGGGACTAGAACCTGGTGTGCCAGCACTGCAGGTGGAGGATTAGCCTATTGAGCCACAGCACCAGCCAAGAACCATGACTTTTAAGGACAATATTTCTTGTGTGATGAAGAATTAGACTGGTCACACCTTTTGACAAAGTAATTTCATTTCTAGTAATTTCTTCAAAGGAACCAAAAGCACCAACTACAAAGACATGATATTTGTCACAGTGTTGCTTATAATAGCAATCAGTCAACAAATAAATGGGAAAAATTGGAGGATAACCATGAAAACCTCATTAGAAAAGCATTAGGTAAGTCAACAATTGTTCATCCAGCAAGATTAGTCTTCCAACTGGATCTCATCATTTATTACTACACCTATACTATCCATTCTCAACAAGATGAATGAACTCTTTAAAATACCACAGACAAAATCTGCCAATACTTCCTGATTTTTTATTTATTTAACTAAAAATGTTTTACTTAAAAATTAAAATACAAACACTGTACATTCAGTTATTATGTATAATGTGTATTTCAAAAAGTTTGAAAAGAATGGCTCAAAGGTAACTTTATTTTTGGTGCAAGAAAATTTGAGACCCATGCATATAAGAGTGTTTTTAAAAGCTCATTGAAAATGTATATTTTGATAATGTGTATTATGAAATGTATATATGTATTTCAAGTTTTTTGAACCAATAATTATTTGTTTCATTTTATAAAAAATTTGGGGTGTCACTGTATATTTTGTTTTGAAATGTGTATACATTTTAGAATGGCTAAAGAAAATGAATTAATATACTTATCACCTTGCATATATTTTAAGTTAGAATTCCTTAAATCTATTTCTCAACAATTTTAATAATATAATTCATTGTCATTACTTAAATATTTATTAATTTATTTGAAAGAGTTACACAAAAAGAAGGAGAGGCAGAGAGAGAGAGAGAGAGAGAGAGAGAGAGAGAGAGAGAGAGAGAAGTCTTGCATCCACTGGTTCATTCCCAGAGAGAGAGAGAGAGAGAGAGAGAGAAAGTCTTGCATCCACTGGTTCATTCCCCAGTTGGTTGTAATGACTGAAGCTGCACCAACATGAAACCAGGAGCCAGGAGCTTCTTCTGTGTCTCCTACATGGGTGCAGGGGCCCAAGGATGTAGGCCATGCTCTACTGCTTTACCAGGCCATAGCAGAGAGCTAGATCAGGAGTAGAGCACCAGGAATTGAACTGGTGCCCATGTGGGATGCTGGCACTGCAGGTGGCCACTTTAACCACTAAACCACAAACACCATCCCCCTTCATTGTTATTAATTAAAGTCAATTAACTTTTTAAAACTACACTTGTTTAAATTTTAATAACATAAGAACAGATTTCTTGTATTTTCATGCACAATTCTAAGACCATATGTCTACTTCCATCCCTCTTTTCCCCTGCTCAACTCCTCTTTTTGTTTCATTTATTTTTTAAATTGTTGCAAAAATGTAATTTTAGTGCACTTTATAATCACAGGTTTAATGCATCACTAAACATAATGTCCAGAAAGTAAAAAAAAATATCAACCTTTATCCTTTGATTATACACCCACATTGTTCTCTCTCTTCAGCAGTCTTTTATTTTGAAAGGTTGATGTAGAAGTGAACAAATTGCATGTAGTGAGCAGTACATAAGTAAATGTCTACCTTAGGATATCTGGGAAATTTTACTTGCTTCTCTATTGAAATCATTGGAGACACTGCTCTATTGTGGTGCTCTCTTCAGCACCAAAGCCATTCTGCAGCCATGGAAAGGGTAGTTGACGTACTGTGATTACCCAGGCAGGTAAGCATAAACAATGGATCTCAGATAGTTAAAGCACTGATGTATCAACCAGAACATATCGGTTTAAGGTACAGAAATTAAGACACATATAGACTGCAATTGCTTCAGGTACATGGGATTGGAGACACTGGGAGAAACACAGGACTTGCACATACAGGGGTTGGAAAAACATGAGGGAATAAAGAGGATGCAGTAAACCATAGTAAAAAGATAATTGCAGCCTTCAATTATTATGGTAGGATGAAACAATGAAAATCAATCATTACAGCTTATTAAGAATTATAAAGAAAAACTGAGAGTATTTAATTAAAGCGAGAAGATAGCAGCAAACCTTATGAAGAGCTGAAAAAAACTACCACACACAAATAAGCAAGGATATAATGATTAAAAAAAAACAGTATTAACAAGTTAATAAAACGTTAGTAAAAGCTATTAAGGAAATAGAGAAAAGTCACACAAATAACCAGTTTCAGGAATTAAAACATGACCATTCTTTTGTAGCCTTTACCAAGATATTAAGAGAAATCTGTGGAATTCTTTGGAGCAAAATTATGACTAGAGAGATCAAAATCCACCATATTTTGAAAATCAAATTCCCAAAACACATATATAACATAGACTACAAAAAGTCCTATATAAATCAAGTAAGTTGAATGACATTTTGAAAACTTTAACCAACCAACCAACCCAGGCAAAAGTTACATAATTGAAATTTCAGGTTTATCCATGTAGGCATACTCCAAACTTCTAAGGAAGAAAGAACAAACTTATGTTTTCCAGACCTATGTAAATTGGAAATAAGCAGAGAATATTTGTTAAATTTCTCTTGGAAAACCAATATCACATTGATGATAATGGAAGTGGATCAGGATTTGAAAGAATTTTTAAAAGAATTCCTTTTATAAACAGAGATATGAATATCCTAAGCAAAGTGTTATGATAATAAATTAAATCATGTATGAAAGCAATAGATCAATTACAAGCAAGAGAAAATAAAAAATGCAGGAGTTGGAAGATTCCCAAATTGGTGAAAATACAAAAAGTAAATGACATGATCATTTTGAGTGAATGTTTAAACACATTTAATAGAATTAATTTTCTATTAAAAAAAACTTGCTATCAGTCAAAACAAAAAGTAACATCCTCAATCAGATCAAGATCAAAAGGAATCTAAAACAAATAACACACTTAAACTTTGAAAACTTTTCCTTGAAAATAAGCCTAGAATAAGACGCCAACACTGTTTTTTTTTCAACTTCATAGTGGAGGGTTAGTCATGTAAATAAGCAAAAAGAAAATATAAGAGGTAAAGATAAATTTTGAAGGAATATATTGTTTATATAGATCATAATATTATATATATATATATATATATATATATATATATATATATATGTAGGATGACACTTTAATACAGTGATAAGTCATAAAATCTAAAATATAACTGATAAGTTTAACAAGATTACTGGGAAGATTAATGTATAAAATCTGCTAATTACTCAGTACCAGCAAGAAACAAGTCTCCTACTTGGGTTCAGGGGCCCAAGATTTTGGGTCATCTTGTGCTTCTTTCCCATGAAAAATTAACAGGGAGCTGAATTGGAAGGGGAGCAAAAACTACTCAAACTGGTGCTCTTATGGAATTACAGATATTGTCCTGACTTCTCTGATTCTCCATTATTTTGGTGGAGGTGTCTGAGACACTGGAGAGAAACAATCCCACAGGTGACTGTGGCAAGAGATTGTTGCACCAGCATGGGGATGTGAGCCTGATTCACATAGAAGTCTTTGCTCATAGTCTTTACCCTAGGCTTTGGGCCCACCTATAAATGTTTGCCAGAACTCTTGACCTCAGCTGGTACACACCTCTGGATTTGTTGGAAGATACAGGCATCCCACCATACCTACGGGCAGATTCCTAAGTACAGAGACTTTAGAGGAGATATCAGTAAGTGTTTTCTACATACACATGAAATTAAGCATAAAAATACAAGGAACATGAATGAGGGAGACAATATGACTGCAAAAGGAACACAATGATATTTCAGTGTTAGACTATGAAGATGAGATTGAAGAAATGCCTGAAAAGGAAGTTTAAAAATGTAAGGCTCCTCAAAAACACACAGAAGGAATCACAAGAGTTAAAGAAACCTGTGAATGATATGGGTAAGAAATTAGGCTAAGAAAAAAAAAATTAAAGAAAAATCAAACTGAAATATTATGAATAAAAAATTTAATAAGTAAAAAGAAACAATGGAAAACTTGAAAAACAGACTCAGTAAGGGAGAATAAACAATGTCTAAGCTGGAAGAAAAAGGTTTGAAATTGATAAAAAGAAAGGAAATTTTAAAATTTAGAAAAATGCAACAGAGTGCCTCAGGATCTACAGGATACCATTAAAGACAAAATATACTGGTCCTATGCATTACTGTAGGAGTAGAATAGCAGAATGACTTTGAGAACTTATTTGGTGATAGAATAACAGGAAATTTTCCAAATTTTGTTAAATATATAAATATCCAAGTACAAGAACACATGGAACTGCAAAGAGTCACATTCAGAGAAGATCTTTACCATGACACATCACATTCAAAATTTCAAAGGTAAAACACAAAGAAAACATACTAAAATGTACAAGGGAAGTATCAGCTATTTTGTAACAGATCTCCAATTAGATTGACAATAAGACTCTCATCAGAAAACCAACAGGTTAGGAGAGATGGGGAGATATAGTCTACATCTTACACAAAATAAAAACTCAAAAGCCCAAAACACTGCATTGATTTCTTATTTATAAAGAAGATAAAATAGGCATCTTCTTAAAAAACTAGAAATTTTCCACCATTTGTTCAGCCTCACAAGTGATACTTAAGTATTTACTACACATAAAAACAAAGAAAGATGATCAGCATCCTGAAAGAATGGGAAGGCATAACTTTAATAGTCCAAAGGTGATACAAAAGAAACAATAGGAATATTTATGGAAAAATGTCAGGACTAAGACATTACTTACTAACAATGACAAAGCATGTAAGTAGACCAAACACTCCAATTTAATGTTACAGAGTGGCTGAATGGATTAGAAAGCAAGTCCAATCTATATGCTGTCTACATGAAAAACATCTCACAAAGAACAAAACTGATTGAAAGTGAAAGGATTGAAAAAGCTAGTACATGCAAATGGGAATTGAAAATGAGACATGCCTATGTTTTTAAGAGTTATTTTATTAATTTGAAAGGTGGAGTTACAGAGAGAGGTAGAGAGAGATAGAGGGGTCTTCCATCCAATGGTTCACTCCCCAAATGACCACAATGACCAGAGCTGGGCCAGGAAATGCAAGGAGACAAGAACTTCTTCCAGATACCCCATACGGGTGTAGGGCCCAAGGACTTGGGTCATATTCTGCTGCTTTCCCAGACACAGTATCAGGGAGCTGGATCAGAAATGGAGGAGCCAGGGCTCCAAATGGTACCTAAAAGAGATACCAGCCCTGCAGGCCAGGGCTTTAACTCTCAGTGCCACAGTGCTGGCCCCATACCTATCTTAATATTACACAAAATATACTTTAAGATAAATCTGTTAAAATAGACAAAGAAGATTATTATGTAATGATTAAGGGATCCATTCAACTGGAAGCTTTGACTATAGTAAATGTACATGAACAAAATATTAGACCCCCCCAGTTAGTTAAAATAAAAATTAATGGATCTAAAGGGAGACATATATTCCAATGCAATCATAATTAGTGATTTCAATACCCCACTTTCGTCAATGGACACATCACCAGACAATATAACTAAGAAAGCAATGAGGTCAGTCTACACATTGACCCAAATGGATCTAATTCATATCTACCGAAGAATCTATTTCTCAGAAGAAGAATACACAATCAGGGCTTGGGACATTATCTGGAATAGACCACATGTTTGGGAAAAATTTTCAACAGATTAAAAAATTATACTATGTATATTTTCTTTTTTTTCATTTATTAAACTTTTATTTAATGAATATAAATTTCCAAAGTACAGCTTATGGGTCTTATGGGTTACAATGGCTTCCTCCCTCCCATTACTTCCCTCCCAACCACAACCCTCCCCTTTCCAGCTTCCTCTCCCCTTCCAATCACATCAAGATTCATTTTCAATTCTCTTTATATACAGAAGATTGGTTTAGTATATGTTAGGTAAAGATTTCAACAGTTTGCCCCCATATAGCAACAGAAAGTGAAAAAAATACTGTTGGAATACTAGTTATAGCATTAAATAACCATGTACAGCACATTAAAGACAGAGATCCTACATAATATTTTTTTAAATTAATTAATTTTCTATGCCATTTCCAATTTAACACCAGGTTTTTTTTTTTTTCATTTCCAATTATCTATATATACAGAATATCGATTCAGTGTATAATTAGTAAAGACCTCATCAGTTTGTACCCACACAGGAATACAAAGTGTAAAAATACTGTTTCAGTACTAGTTATAGCATCACTGCACATTAGACAACATATTAAGGACAGATCCCACATGGGATGTAAGCACACAGTGACTCCTGTTGCTGATTTAACAATTTGACATTCCTGTTCATGGCGTCAGTAATCTCCCTAGGCTCTAGTCATGAGTTGCCAGGGCTATGGAAGCCTTTAGAGTTCGCTGATTTTGATCTTATTCTGATAGGGTCATAATCAAAGTGGAAGTTCTCTCCTCCCTTCAGAGAAAGATACCTCCCTCTTTGATGGCCCCATTCTTTCCACTGGGATCTCACTCGCAGAGATCTTTAATTTAGGCCTTCTTCTTTTTTTTTCTTTTTCATGGTGTCTTGGCTTTCCATGCCTAGAATACTCTCATGGGCTCTTCAGCTAGATCTGAATGCCTTAAGGGCTGATTTTGTGGTCAGAGTGCTATTTAGGACACCTGCCATTCTATGAGTCTGCTGTGTATCCCACTTCCCATGTTGGATCCTTCTCTCCCTTTTTGATTTTATCAGTTAGTATTAGCAGACACTTGTCTTGTTTGTGTGATCACTTTGACTCTTAGACTTATCAGAGCCATCAATTGTGAACTGAAATTGATCACTTGGACTAGTGAGATGGCATTCGTACAGCAGTAAGAAACAATGAAATCTGGTCATTTGCAACAAGATGGAGGAATCTGGAAAACATCATGCTGAGTGAATTAAGCCAGTCCCAAAGAGACAAATATCATTTGTTTTCCCTGATTGGTGACAACTCAGCAGCAAAGGGAAAACCTGTTGAAGTGAAATGGACACTGTAAGAAACAATGACCTGATCAGCTCTTGTCCTGACTCTAGATGTACAATGTAATACTTTACCCTTTTTAGTATTTGTTGTTGTTGTTGTTGTTGTTCTAGTACTAGTGGTTGAACTCTGTAATTAACACACAATTATTCTTAGGTGTTTAAATTTTAACTGAAAAGTGATCCCTGTTAAATTTAAGAGTGAAAAAAGAGAGGAAGGAGATATACAATTTGGGACATGCTCAATCAGACTTGTCCCAAAAGGTGGAGTTAGAAATGTGCCAGGGGATTCCAATACAATCCCATCAAGGTGGCATGTACCAACACCACCTCACTAGTCCAAGTGATCAATTTCAGTTCACAATTGATGGCTCTGATATATATATATATATATATATATATATATATATATATATATATATATATATATATATATATATATTGACCACAGTTGAAATAAGCTGGTAATTAATTGTGGTGGAATGAAGTGAAAAGTTCATGCCAAGATGGCCACTGAGGTGAAAAGGTCATGCCTCAATGGTCACTGACAACAGAAACTGCCTGGCAACAGGCCGTGATTGGATGGCCTTGGAAACCACATGACAACAGAGGAAACCACATGATAACAGAGCCTGACTGATGGCAGACCATGATTACATGGTTTCAGAAACTGCATGGTGACAAGAGCCTGACTGGCAACAGGCTGTGATTGGATGGCTTTGGAAGCTGTCTGGCAACAGGCTGTGATTGGTTGAGGCATAGACCGCCCCTTGACTGGTTTGGCTGGTCTTGGCTATATAAGCTGTTGTACTAACTCAAATAAACGAGTCTGTGGGCTGCTCACCTCAGGCCTGCTTTCACCCAACTCCTGGAATTTGTGTGGTTACTCCACACCTCTTGCCCCCACCACACTCCTCTCCAAAATGAATCCACTGCAACATTGTTGAGAAATCAACTGCAACAATTAATAATACAAAAATTCTAGAAAATATACAAAAACATGGAGTCTGGATAACATGGTCCTAACTGAACAGTGTATCATAGTACTCAAAAGGAAATAAAAAGAACTTCCATGAACTAAACAAAGATGTCAGCACATCATATCAACATTTATGGGATATGGCAAAAACTATGTTATGAAGAAAGATTAAATAGCAATTAGTGCCTACATCATGAAATTGGCAATACATCTCCAAGACCTAGATGAACAAGAATAAGCCAAGGCCAAATTACGAAATAATAAATATTAGAGAAGAAATATATAAAATTGAAGTCAAACAAGATACAAAAGATCAGTGAAATGAAGAGCTGACCTTTTTAAACAATAATAAAATGGATTAACAGTTAGCTTAAATCACCAAAAAAGAGAAGACCCAAATTAATAAAATGAGAGATGGAAAGGCAGATGTTACAACTGATGCCATTGAAGTGAAAAGAATCATTAGAAATTATTTTATTTAGATTTATGCCAACAAATTGGAAATATATAAGAAACAGATAGATTTATGGACACATAAGCTATACAAAAATTGAGTATGTGACATTGAAATTCTAAATAGACCAATAGCCAAGATGGAAATTGAACCACTAATAAAGACATTCCCAACAAAAAAGTGAAAAATTTAATGGCTTAGTAGCTGAATTCTAATAAACTTTTAATTAAACAATTTCAATGCTTCTAGAACTATTTAAAATAGTTGAAAGCATGATTTATGTTTAACCCCCTTTACGAGGCCAGTATCACATTTATACTAAATCCCTAGAAAAGATACAACAAAGAGAACTACAAACTGATATTCCTGAAGAACATTGATGCAAGGATCCTAAACAAGGTACTAGCTAAAGAAATCCAACAACACTCCAAAAAGATTACACCAAGACCTGGTGGGATTTATCACAGGAATGCAGAAATGGTGCACCATATGCAACTAATAAACATTATACACAACATTAACAAATTGATGAGTGAAATCCAAAAGATTATCTCAATAAATGCAGAGAAAACATTCTGTCATGATAAAAACATTAAGCACAATCAGTATAGAAAGACTATACAAAACATAATCAAGTCAGTATGTGAAAAACTCACAGCCAGCACCATATTGAATAAGAAAAATGAGGAAGCATTTCCACTAAGATGTTGAAGTAGAAATAAGCACACATTCATCATTGCTATTCAATACAGTTCTCAAAGATTTATCAAGAGTCATTCAGCAAGAAAAAAGAAATTTAAAATGGTACAAATTGGAAAGAAGAAACTCAAATTATCTGTTTGCAGATGATATCATCTTATATTTATTGGAACCAAAAGACTTCATTAAGAAAGTCTTGGAACTCACAAGAGAGTTTGTCAAAATTGCAACTTATAAAAATCAATGGTAGTTTTTTCACTTGATGTTGCTATATGGGCAAAATGTTGAAATCTTTACCTAATATATACTAAATTGATCTTCTGTATACAAAGAGAATTGAAAATGAATCTTTACATGAATGGAAGGGGAAAGGGAGCGGGAAAGGGGAGGGTTGCGGGCGGGAGGGAAGTTATGGGAGGGGGGAAGCCATTGTAACCCATAAGCTATACTTTGGAAATTTATATTCATTAAATAAAAGTTTAATAAAAAAAATCAACACAAACAAATAGTATTTGTATATACAAACAATACTGTGGCTTAGAAATAACACTAACCAAAACTCTTTCATGCTTTAAAATAAGTTTACGAAGAAAGTGAATGATATTTAAAATAAAATTTACAAAACATTAAGTAAATAAATTGAGTAAAACACACAAAAAGTGGTACATTTTCGTGGTTTGGAAGAATCAATATAATCACAATGTCCATATTATGAAAAGCAATCAAAGTTATTCCAATCAGAATACCATCCTCCTCAGATCTAGATAAAAGCAATGTTAAAATTGATATGGAAACATGAATGATCCCAAATAGCAAAGAAAGGCCTTGTTTCATTATCGGTGTGAAAATATCCAATTTTCCCAACCCTTTTTGTTGAGAAGGATGTCCTTTCTACAGACAGTGATTTTACCACATTCATCAAAAATTCATTATGGATGCATGTACTAATTTTGCAGATTTCTATTCTGTTTAATTAGTCTTCATACATATTTTTGTGCTGTGCTAGTAGTAGGCTGTTTTGACTATAACATCCATGTGGTGTGTCTTGAAATCTGATATGGTGATGCCTCCAGCTTTGTTTTTGTTGTTTAAGAATCCCTTAAAATCAAGACTCTTCTTTTATATCTTATACAAAAATTAATTCACAATAAATCAAGGATCTAAATCTGTAACCTGATACCATCACATTACAGTATACTTACATTATTTATGGTAAATTTTAATATCTGATATATGATATATCGTGGTTTCTTGTATATTACAATTTTTGTTTAATATTCCCTACATTGCCTATTTTGATATTTGTTTTTATAAGTAATGACAATAAATACAGCCAATCAATCAAGTTAATTCAAATATTTCAATTTCTGGTTATTTATACCATTGCTAAAGTACAGCTTTATTAAAACTAATACTGACAAAAATTACACACATATAGTTAAAGGGTGCTCATTCTCTGTACACAATAAGGTAAAAATATAGAAGGAGAAAGCCTTGGAGATTCATATGGTTTGGTTCATGCCACCTTGATTCAGGGTTTCAGTTGGCCCTAGCCTGAAGCTGTTGTAGTAATCTGGGGAGAGACCCAAGGGATGTGAGGACTCTCTCTGTCTCATGGGATCTCATCAATTAATTAAACCATTATTTAAAATGAACAGCCTTACTATGAATAAAAGTTTATAAATGCAATGTAAAATTAAAATTCACTGGGTAAGAGGTGGATTGCTCTGTATATTCAGTTGAGAAAATTGGTTGGGCATTTGACAATCATTCAACTCTGGTTCACATATAATATTATATTTGAATTTTGATGTGAACAGTCATAATTGTTCCCAAGTCGCTGCTGCTAAGGATTATCAAACTGCTATATTAATTGAGGATAGTTTTGCTTATACCTTTGGCCTGAATGTTTTTTATCAATTGAGAATTATTCTTCCACTTTTCAAGATTTATGTACCCAAATACATACATTTCTCTTTTAAAACAATAAGATGACTATTTTATATAAAACCTATATGAACAAAAAATTGCAATGTTGACAAGTCAACTTATTTTAGCCATTTAACCTTACCTTCAATGTTGTGTGTAATTTGTCACAGGAGAAATTAAGCATAATCCAAATTACCAATAGGAGTAAAATGGAAGGCACATATGAATTTAGGCAGTTGAGAAATTAGTCACCAAACCACTCAACATCTAATCAATTAAAAAGGAGAGAGAGAGAGCCAGATTTGGGAATTTTGAAATTGAAAGTTTTAAGGTAATCTTTAAGAAGAATAAAATGTATCAATATCAAATGGGCAGTGCAAGGGAAGAGCCAGAAACTGGGATGAGAAAAACTTTACACTGTGGTGATAAATGGTGGGCAACTGAGAAAGAAATCATTCATTACTATGTGTAAAAGATAAATTAGGTTCTTGAAAGAGATATTTATTTTTGTGTGTTGAAAGCTAATTTCTAGATCCTAACAGAGAAAAGTGTGTAACTGCTCTTTATCCAGTCTTTGCTCTTTATCCTATAGACATTACTCTGTCTTTTGCTGCTGCAAGTGATGGGGCCAATTAGCTGTGCTTTCATAGTAAGATTACTTGTGGTCTATCAGTGCAAAAGGTGGGCACTAGTATGCAATTTTTTATGAAAAAATGATTTGAATAATGTTTCTTTTGTTCAGAAAATACCTGAATGACACTTTTCTGCTGCACTCTGTACATGTCAAGTGGAAAAAGTTGAATGGGTGCAAATTCAGGAGTTTTGTCCTTTGGTGTTCATCTGTAAGTAAGGATTCACTAAATGTAGATTTACTCTATTTTTCATGTGGTTAAGTATGACCTATGTTTTTTTGTTCATTTTATAATTTATGCTATCAATTCAAAGAATAAAACTAATCATAATTATTGGCTATAGCATAATCATCATTGATTTACATGTAGTTTTCTACATTATACACTTATATACTTTAAAAAATAATTTTAGACATGAACTCTCTGTATAGGCTTACTGTTTATGTATAACTGGCATATTTAAGCTTGCATTTGTGTAGTCTCTTATCTGAAAGTAAATTATAGAACCATGCAGTAAACTAAACTAGAATTTGTTGACTCAACAATATTTCAAATCAGATATAATATGGGTTCATTTTGAAATATTTACATAGAAAATACTTGAAAGTGATTAATGAGTAATTTGCAAATATATACTACATTTTATACTTTTTCAAAATATTTTATTTGAATAATACATATTTGGTTTGACAGTATTGACATTCATATCCATAGTTGTTCCCAAATGTTCAACTTTTATAGAAAATATTTTCTTTACAGACTAATATTTTATTAGTATAGATAATAGACAAATATTTTATTAGTATAGATAAGATTAATATTTTATTAGTATAGATAATAGTTTCATATTTAATGATCAAAATATATTCAGGTACAGATATAGGTCTTCACACAAATAAAACTGATACCTGGATAAATATAGCTTTTTTTTACAATTGGTCATGAACACTAATTCTAGAGATTGACTAACTTTTAAAGTGATTGAGGATTCAAAATTATCTGCAACAAAAATTGTTTTTGCCAATGTAAAAGAGATAACCTCTTGAGTGTATCCAACCTTAAAGTAGTTGAAAATGGCAAACATCAATTTGCCTCATTCTATCTTCCCTGTATAATTGTATAACAAATGCTGTATAACCTACAGCACTTGTAGGTCATATTTCAGTATCCATAAAATTGTAAACATATATGTTATCTTAGAATTGATTTTTTTTCCTGAGCATGAGGCGATTTGTAACATAGTAGGTTGTAATTTTAGTTAACATTTAGTTTATTTGCCATTATAATACCAAATCTCATAAATTTGCTACATTTAAGATTTTGCTAACAATATTTAAAGTTATATAATGTTATAAATCTCTCTGAAAGGGAGGTCAATCATTGGAGAAGCAGCAGGCCACTTTCTCACAATGCTATGCATATCAGATAAACACATGTAATGAAATGGAAGGCTAAAGGATTAGTTACTAAATATTAGAATACTTAATTTCAATTGAAATTAAATTTAAAAAAGTAAGCTATTTCTTTCTCTTGGGCTACAAGATTATTGAGGAACTATTATAGGAGATAATTTATGATAAGAAATACACTTATTTGTTGAATTTTTGATGTTGGTTTATTTTTTAACTTTTTTTAGTAAATATAAATTTCCAAAGTACAGTTTATGGATTACAATGGCTTTCCTCCCCATAACTTCCCTCCCACTCGCATGCCTTCCATCTCCTGCTCCCTCTCGCATTCCATTCACATCAAGATTCATTTTCAATTATCTTTATATACAAAAGATCGATTTAGTATATATTAAGTAAAGATTTCATCAGTTTGCACCCACACAGAAACATAAAGTGTAAAATACTGTTTCAGTACTAGTTATAGCATTACTTCACATTGGACAACACATTAAGGACAGATCACACATGAGGAGTAAGTACACAGTGACTCCTGTTGCTGACTTAACAATTTGACAGTCTTGTTTACGGCATCAGAAATCTCCCTAGGCTCTAGTCATGAGTTGCCAAGGCTATGGAAGGTTTTTGAGTTCGCCAACTTTGATCTTATTCCGACAGGGTCATAGTCAAAGTGGAAGTTCTCCTCCCTTCAGAGAAAGGTACCTCCATCTTTGAAGGCCCATTCTTTCCACAGGGATCTCACTCGCAGAGATCTTTCATTTAGGTGTTTTGTTTTGTTTTTGTTGTTGTTGTTGTTGTTGTTGTTATTTTTGTTTTTGCCAGAGTGCCTTGGCTTTCCATGCCTAAAATACTCTCATGGGCTTTCATGGGCTCTTCAGCCAGATCCAAATGCCTTAAGGGCTGATTCTGAGGCCAGAGTATGGTTTAGGGAGTCAACTGGGTATCCTGCTTCCCATGTTGGATCATTCTTTCCCTTTTTTATTCTATCAGTATTAGCAGACACTAGTCTTATTTGTGTGATCCCTTTGACTCTTAGACCTATCAGTGTGATCAATTGTGAACAGAAATTGATCACTAGTGAGATGGCATTTGTACATGCCACCCTGATGGGATTGTATTGGGATCCCCTGGCACATTTCTAAATTCAACATTTGGGGCAAGTCCGATTGAGCATGTCCCAAACTGTACATCTCCTCCCTCTCTTATTCCCACTCTTATATTTAACAGGGATCACCTTTTAATTAAATTTAAACACTTAAGAATAATTGTGTGTTAATTACAGAGTTCAACCAATAGTATTAGAACAACAACAAAATACTAAAAGGATAATTTATTGAATTGTACATCAACAGTCAGGACAAGGGCTGATAAAGTCACTGTTTCTCATAGTGTCCATTTCAATTCAACAGGTTTCCCGTTTGGTCCTCAGTTAGTTGTTGCCAATCAGGGAGAACATATGATATTTGTCTCTTTGGGACTGGCTTGTTTTACTCAGCATAATGTTTTCCAGATTCCTCCATCTTGTTGCAAAAGACTGTGTTTCATTGTTTTTGACTGATGTATAGTATTCTATAGAGTACATGTCCCATAATTTCTTTATCCACTCTACTATTGATGGGCCTTTGGGTTGGTTCCAGGTCTTAGCTATTGTAAACTAAGCTGCAATAAACATTAAGGTACAGGCAGCTTTTTTGTTTGCCAATTTAATTTCCTTTGGGTAAATTCCAAGGAGTGGGATGGCTGGGTTGTATGGTAGGGTTATATTCAGGTTTCTGAGGAATCTCCAGAGTGACTTCCATAGTGGCTTAACCAGTTTGCATTCCCACCAACGGTGGGTTAGTGTCCCCTTTTGCCCACCTCCTCTCCAGCATCTATTGTGGGTAGATTTCTGAATGTGAGCCATGCTAAATGGGGTGAGAAGAAACCTCATTGTGGTTTTGATTTGCATTTCTCTGATTGCTAGTGATCTTGAGCATCTTTTCATGTGTCAGTTGGCCATTTGGATTTCCTCTTTTGAAAAATGTCTGTCGAGGTCCTTGGCCCATCTCTTAAGTGGGTTGTTTGTTTTGATGTTGTTGAGTTTCTTGAGTTCTTTTTAGATTCTGGTTATCAACCCTTTATCTGTAGCATAGTTTGCAAATATTTTTCCCATTCTGTCCCTTGCCTCTTCACTCTCCTGACTGTTTATTTTGCAGTACAGAAACTTCTCAATTTGATATAATCCCAATAGTTAATTTTGGCTTTGACTGCCTGAGCCTGCCAGGGCTTTTTTAGGAAGTCTTTGCCGGTGTCAATATCCTGCAGGGTTTCTCCAATGCTCTATAATAATTTGATGGTATCAGGTCGTAGATTTAAGTCTTTAATCCATGTTGAGTGAATTTTTGTGTAAGGTGAATGGTAGGGGTCTTGCTTCATGATTCTGCACATGGTAATCCAATTTTCCCAGCACCATTTATTGAGTAGACTGTCCTTACTCTAGGGATTGGTTTTCTATCTTTGATCAAATATAAGTTGGCTGTAGACATTTGGATTGATTTCTGGTGTTTCTATTCTGTTTCACTGGTCTATCCATCTGTTTCTGTACCAGTACCATGCTGTTTTGATAACAACTGCCCTGTAGTTTGCCCTGAAATCTGGCATTGTGATGCCTCCGGCTTTGTTTTTTTTTGTACAAGATTGGTTTGTCTATTCAAGGTTTCCTGTGCCTCCATATGAATTTCAGTATCATTTTTTCCAGATATTCACAAATTATTGATATTTATTTGTTCATGATATGATAGATGGAGTTATATTTGAAAATGAAAAAGTTAAAATTATTGCCAAGAAAACTTCTAATACATTTAAGATATCAGAACAACTCTCATCTCCAGATCTGGGCCCATATGTATCAAAATGTACTCTTCTTCCCCACAAAGCAAAATGTGTAGGTAACTGACCTCATTTTTCTTATTAATTCTGAAAATGTTTCACAGCTAAGTTGTTGAATTAATCAAAAAATGTTAAATTCTCATAAGCCATTAGAAGGTTTTAATTCTTCTCAATTACTTTTTAATGAAGAGAATAATTTTAAAATTTTCTTCCTTGAATTCTTATGAGTGGAAAATAATATTAATCTCAATTAACAATTATGCATTTTAACATTATGATCATTTCAATTGTAAATTAAACATACTCTTCTAAATATATTGGTGTTAAAATCTTGTATTTAGATATTTTTATCTTGTAGCTGAACAGTGATGGGAAAAAGAAATTGTAGAAGTTTGTAGACTATGTGGCATAGAATAATTTTACATCTAAAGACCTTTATTTGTGATGCTACACACTGTTATATTATTAACACCTCACCAGGGATAATAACTGAAAATGAAAAGAAATATGGTTACTTAGTTGTATTACATTACCTTCACAGATATTATCCTAATTATTATACTCTTAATTCTTCCCCTGTGGTGGAAGGAGATGAAGTTCTTTATTTTATGTACACAAACAAATTTAATGAAGAAATTCAAGAAACTGACAGAAAGTCTAGTTAAGCCAAACAGTAGAACAAACTTTTCTACTTGTTAGTTATTTAAATAAATTGCTCTTGGTTCACCTGAACATTTTTCTTGCCATTCATTTCTGTGTGATATGACATGAAACCAGTGGATGGAAAGAAATTTTCTTTTTATAAATGTGTTCTTTGTGTTAGACTTTGTAAGGACATTTTATGTTATCTGATAATGGTTCCACTATTCTTATTTCACTGAACTTTTTTTTCTTTCAGAATTTTTTTTTGACAGGCAGAGTGGACAGTGAAAGAGAGACAGAAAGGTGTTCCTTTGACACTGGTTCACCCTCCAATGGCTGCCATGGCCAGTGTGCTGCGGCCGGTGCACCATGCTGATATGAAGGCAGGAGCCAGGTGCTTCTCCTGGTCTCCCATGGGGTGCAGGGCCCAAGTACTTGGGGCATCCTCCACTGCAGTCCCTGGCCACAGCAGAGAGCTGGCCTGGAAGAGGGCAACAGGGACAGAATCTGGCACCCCAACCGGGACTAGAACCCATTGTGCTAGTGCCACAAGGTGGCAGATTAGCCTATTGAGTCACGGCGCCAGCCTCAGAATATATTTATAGTAGGCTGAGAACCTCATGGATAGAGTTACAGCTAATAGAAAATACTTGGGCTGTTGTCTATATTTTATGTTTTTGAGAAATTAAAACTTGATGCTACACTCAGTTTTTCATGGATTGAAGTTTGTGATTAAGGATACTGGAAAATACCAATATTTAGGAGTTAAAATTGTTGCTAAAATGGGATGGTAGTATTTTTCTTTGTTGCTCTTTCATGCAATATTTTAAAAGTATACCTGATCAGATTGTGTTTTATAAATTTTATTCCTCTATATTTGATGCAATTTCCTTTTCAATATTTCTCAGATCAATAATGTAAATTAGGGCACAATAGTATTTTATTGTTTAATCATTTTATCCTATTAAGGCTTCCATTTATTTAGATTTCCACTGAAAATCTCAGTACATTCTGACATTTTAGATTAATTCTGTACTGATGAAGATGATCTAATAAATTAATAACACTTAACACATAGCAAATTAATGTATATTTTGCTATTTCATATGCAATGGATTAATCATAAAGTTGCCATGAGTATTAACAATGGCACTACTGAAAATGAGGTTTAAACAGAGGCTTGATTTAGAATAGATAATACAGATGATTACTAACAGTGAAGGTGCAGAAAAATGTTCTTATCACTCATGTAAAAGTTAGCTCTTTTAAGAATGACATTTAGCAATTCAGATTAGATTTACCAGGTCCATTTCTCACTACTTTTATAATTGAAGTGAGTGAATTGACAAGGAAGTTTTGCCAACTGCTCATCATAAGTTCTTTCTTGCCTATTTTCCCTCATTACAAAATAGCAGAAGTAAAAGTAATATAGTAATAATTGTACCAAAATTTATGGCAGATGCATTTATACACTTTGACAGGCAAAATACCATTTTTAAATTTTTGGATATCTTTATTTGTTGATGTGTTATTGTGTATTTGGTCATATTCATTTAACCATTCGTTTTATTTTAGCCAAAACCATATATCAGGGATCAAAAAATAGAAATAAATAAATGCTTTTAAGAACTTTACAATGTAGTGGAAAAACAAACATATAAACACATGTAATTCAACATAGTAATCCTCTAAAAAGTAGAGCCACATTTACTATGGCATAATAGGCTAAGAAAAGCCTTTTCCTAGTTTTGTGTGCCCTTATCATGAAGAAGTGTGGGGTTTTATCAAATTTTTATGTTTACTGAGATGATTATATCCTTTATTGTTATTTTTCTATTTTTTGTGTATTACATTGAATGATTTTCATTGGTTTAATTATCTTTTCATTCAAAAGATATTCCACTTTGTTATATATAAAGCATCTTTTTAGGTGTTACTGAATTGTTTGTTCCCTTTTTTTGCTGAGGGTTACTCATCTATAAAAATAGTGAATATTGTCTTGGTTTTCATGAATGTATTTTTTGATTTCAGTATGAGGATAATGCTGGCCTCACTGAATGAGTGGAGTGTTTCCCATCTATTTTTGAAAAGTTTGCAAATAATTGGAGTTAATGTTTCATTTTTCAACACAGACATGTTATCCTTTAGTAAGAGTTACAATGAAAATCATATTATTACAGTTTGTTTTTTTACATTGTGCTATTACTTGTGCATTTTATGTCTTTGTGTTAATATATGCTATCATCAAGTACCCCTTCATTTTACCCTGAAGTACTTTTAGCAATTCTTGTAGGATAGATTTACTGATGACAAATTCCCTCAATCTTATTAAATCTATAAATTTCTTAATGTATGCATTAATTTCTTAAAGATTTATTTATTTCTTTGAAGGGCAGAGTTACAGAGAGGCAGAGGCAGTGGGAGAGGAGAGAGAGAGAGAGAGAGAGAGAGAGAGAGAGAGAGAGAGAGAGAGAGAGAGAGAGAGAGATCTTCCATCTGCTGGTTTATTCCCCAAATGGCTGCAATGGCTGAAGCTGGGCTGATCTGAGCCAGGAGCCAGCAGCTTCTTCGGGTTTCCCATGTGAGCGCAGGGCCCCAAGGACTTGGGCCATCTTCTACTGTTTTCACAGGTCCTAGAAGAAAGCTAGATAGGAAATGGAGCAGCCAGGACTCAAACCGGCACCCACATGGGATGCCAGCATTGCAAGCAGCATCTTTACCCACTACACCACAATGCTGGCTCCTCAAACATTCTGTTTCTCTCATTTTGTTTCTGCCACTCTTCCTGTCTGGGATATGCATGTGTATCTTGGTATACTTGATTAGTTTGCAAAGATACCTTTAGATTTGTTCATTTTTATTTATTCATTTTTAATTTTACCATAGATTGTGTAACCTGAAATGCCCTTTAGTTTCTGTCTTTTCATTGATATTCTGAGCAGCATGGAGACATTAACCTCATACTTTATTATTATCTTTAGATAATATTTATTTTGTTCCTTGTGAATGGTTTAAATAACTAATTTAAACTCTTTGTCTAGGAAGTCTATCTTGACTTCCTCAGAGATAGTTTCCATTGGCTGACATTTTCCTGTATAGGGGTCATACTTGCATCTTTCATTATTTTCTTCCATCTCTGTATCTTGTATAGTATTTCTGTTCAAAACTGGACATAGATATAATAAAATGAGGATTCAGATTATCTCTCATGCTAGTTTGTGTGTGTATATGAGGGGTTTACTCTTTGGTTAATGACTAATGACTTTTCATATCTAATTCTATAGCCTGTTTTTATGTGTGACCATTGAAGTTTCTGTTTGGTCAGCTTAGTGGTCAACTAAGTCCCTTACATATTTGGAACCAGTAAATTGACTAGGCTTTCATTATTGGATTGTGGAATCACTCTTATGTCTCATTCACCCTTGATATTAGAGCTTCAAAATATGAGTTTGGTGTGGCTACATAAATGCACTCCCTACCAACTTCACATTCCTCAGCTTTTTTTTTAAATTTATTTTTTGTCCATTGCACATTTTATCAAAATCTGGTAGCCTCAGTGTTGAAAGTATTGCTGCTTCTGGGGGCGGAGCCAAGATGGCGAATAGTGAGGTCACACATTGATAGTCTGGGAAAAGATAGGTTGATAAAAGAAGAATTACATTAAATACAGGGAAAGGCCCAGGGGAAAAAATGCAGAGGAAACTCCTATGGATCTAGTGGAGGAGACACAGACAACCTGCGGTGAGAGCAAGGATGCTTATGGTTCTGGCTCCAAGTCTTCACATCTGCACAGGAGGGGGAGGTGAGCTCAGTATTCACAGACATTGGCTGGAGAAGCGGCAGACCAAGAGGGAACTGGGCTGGAAGCTGCACAGGAAGAGCTCACTAAATTAACCTCAGGAGGGAAGAAAAAGAAATATGGGTGGGGGGGCCAGTACAGATGAGTTTCTCTCTCCGCCCACCTAGCAAAGGCGTGCAAGAGACAAAGAGCAGGAGACAAAGAGCAGGCGCCATTCTCGATATACGTAAAAGGTGCACGCCCTCAGGGCTGTGCATGATGTCAGAGCTGTGTGCAACAGGGCCTTGTGTGTGAACTCAGAGCTGAGCTCAAACTAAGTCAAACAGAAAATCCTGACTCTGGGGGGTAGGGGAGGTGAAATACCAGGAGGTTAGGATTTAATAAAAGGGTAGAGCTAATGAACTGAGGTGGGGGGAAAAAATAGAGAGACAGTGGGGTGAGAGAGCTCATGGAGGTCATGTGACTACTCTCCAGAGAAGCTACAATTCGGTAACCTTAGCAACTCAGTGGGAAACTGAAGGAGAAACCGAACCCACACTGAGCACAGCACAGATACTTTGTGTGATCTGTGGGAAAAAAAAAAAAAAGCAGATGATACCTATACCCACAGAAGCCAGAGATTGGAAACTAACTACCATCAATTCTGTGTGGTATTACTTCCCTCCCAAAAATAAATAAATAAATAAATAAATAAAGATAGATAGATAGATAGATCTACCACGCCTAACCCTGAAGAACTAAGCAGAGCTTTCTGCCCTCACACAAGTCAGGCCACCAAGGCTACTCCAATAACAGACAGCCCAATTAACACAGTCATAGTATAACAAGAAAAAAAAAACACTGTAAGGAAATAATTCAAAGAATTCCTCCAAAATGCCAAGCAATAAACGCAGAAACCATGGGAACAAGATCAACGAACACATTATGACACCCCCAAATGAACAAAACACCCCAGGCCAAGATTATGAAGATGATGAGATAGAAGAAATGTCAGATATGGATTTCAAAAAAATTATGATAAGAACATTTAGAAGTTTTCAAAAGGAAATTCTTGAACTACAGAAATCCTTACTGGAGAGGATAGAAAATCTCTCTCGTGAAAATGAAATCTTAAGGAGGAACCAAAATGAAATGCAGAAACTAGTAGAACAGGAAAGTGTGATAGTGAAGAGAAATCAACAAGAAATGAAGAACTCTATAGACCAAATGACAAGTACATTAGAAAGTCTTAAAAACAGAGTCAGTGAAACAGAAAAGAGAATATCGGACTTAGAAGACAGAGCACAGGAAAGCATACAGTCAAACCAAAGAAAAGAAGAGGAAATTAGAAATCTAAAAAATATTGTCAGGAATCTACAGGATACTATTAAAAATATAGGAGTTCTAGGAATTCCTGAAGGCATGAAGAGAGAGAAAGGATTAGAAGGCCTTTTTAGAGAGATATTAGCAGAGAACTTTCTGGGTTTGGAGAAGAATAGAGACATCCAAGTACAGGAAGCTCACAGAACCCCTCGTAAACATGACCAAAAGAGACCCTCACCATGACATGTTGTAATTAAACTCACCACAGTGAAATATAAAGAAAAGATTCTAAAATGTGCAAGAGAGAAATGTCAGATTGCTCTCAGAGGATCCCCAATTAGACTCACAGCTGACTTCTCATCAGAAACCTTACAGGCTAGGAGGGAATGGCAAGACATAGCCCAGGTGCTAAGAGAGAAAAACTGCCAGCCCAGAATATTATATCCTGCAAAGCTCTCATTTGTGAATGAAGGTGAAATAAAGACCTTTCACAGCAAACAGCAATTGAAAGAATTTGTTGCCACTCGTCCAGCCCTGCAAAAGATGCTTAAAGATGTACTACACTCAGAAACACAGAAACACGGTCATCAATATGAAAGAAGATAAAGGAAGAAAACCTACCAGTAAAAGATCATAGAAAACTCAAAGCATATACTAGCATATATCTTTGGGAAAATGGCAGGGCAAAGTTACTACCTATCCATAGTCACATTGATCGTTAATGGATTGAAATCTAAACTTAAAAGGCAAAGACTGGCTGAGTGGATTAAGGAACAAAACCCATCTATTTGTTGCCTACAAGAAACACATCTTTCCAACATAGAAGCATACAGACTGAAAGTGAAAGGTTGGAAAAAGATATTCCACAACAGAAACCAAAGAAGAGCAGGTGTAGCCATATTAATATCAGACAAAATATACTTTAACACAAAATCTGTTAAGAGAGACAAAGAGGGGCACTATATAATGATTAAGGATTCAATTCAACAGGAAGATATAACTATTATAAATGTATACATACCTAATTACAGGGCACCGGTTTATTTAAAAGGTATGTTAATGGACTTAAAGGGAGACTTGGACCCCAATACAATAGTACTGGGAGACTTCAATACTCCACTCTCAGAAATAGACAGATCATCCGAACAGAAGATCAACAAAGAAATAGCAGATTTAATCGATACTATTGCCCAAATGGATCTGACAGATATCTACAGAACTTTCAATCCTACATCTAAAGATTTTACATTCTTCTCAGCAGTGCATGGGACCTTCTCTAGGACTGACCACATACTAGGCCATAAAGCAAATCTCTGCAAATTTAAAGGAATTAGAATCATACCATGCAGCTTCTCACACCATAGCAGAATGAAGGTGGAAATTAGCAACACAGGAATCCCTAGAAAGTATGCAAACACATGGAGATTGAACAACATGCACCTGAATGAACAATGAGTCATAGAATAAATCAAAAGAGAAATCAAAAATGTTATGGAAGTAAATGAGGATAACAACACAACATATCAAAACTTATGGGATACGGCAAAAGTAGTGTTGAGAGGAAAGCTTATATCAATAGGTGCCTACATCAAGAAATTGGAAAAGTACCAAATAAATGAGATTTCAGTGCATCTCAAGAATCTAGAAAAACTGCAGCAAACCAGACCCAAAGCTAGTAGGAGAAGAGAAATAATTAAAATCAAAGAAGAACTACAGGATTGAATAAAAAAAAAAAACATTGCAAAAAATCAGCCAAGTGAAGAGCTGCTTTTTTAAAAAATAAATAAAATTGATACACCATTGGCTTAACTAAAAAAAGAAGAGAAAAGACCCAAATCAATAAAAATAGAGATGAAAAAGGAAACATAACACAAGACACCACAGAAATGAAAAGAATCATCAGAAATCATTACAGAGTTGTATGCCAACAAACAGGGAAATCTATCAGAAATGGATGGATTCCTGGACACATGCAATCTATCTAAATTGAGCCAGGAAGACATAGAAAACCTAAACAGACCCATAACTGAGACAGAAATTGAAACAGTAATAAAGGCCCTCCCAACAAAGAAAAGCCCAGGACCAGATGGATTCACTGCTGAATTCTACCAGACATTTAAAGAAGAACTAATTCCAATTCTTCTCAAACTATTCAGAGCAATCAAAAAAGAGGGAATCCTCCCAAACTCTTTCCATGAAGCCAGCATCACCTTAATTCAAAAGCCAGAGAAAGATGCAGCATTGAAAGAGGATTACAGACCAATATCCCTGATGAACATAATGCAAAAATCTTCAATAAATTCTGGCCAATAGAATACAACAACACATCAAAAGATCATCCACCCAGACCAAGTGGGATTTATCCCTGGTATGCAGGTATGGTTCAATGTTCACAAATCAATCAACGTGATACACCACATTAACAGACTGCAGAAGAAAAACCATATGATTCTCTCAATAGACGCAGAGAAAGCATTTGATAAAATACAACACCCTTTCATGATGAAAACCCTAAGCAAACTGGGTATAGAAGGAACATTCCTCAATACAATCAAAGCAATTTATGAAAAACTCATGGCCAACATCCTATTGAATGGTGAAAAGTTGGAAGCATTTCTGCTGAGATCTGGTACCAGACAGGGATGCCCACTCTCACCACTGCTCTTCAATATAGTTCTGGAAGTTTTAGCCAGAGCTATTAGGCAAGAAAAAGAAATTGAATGGATACAAATTGGGAAGGAGGAACTCAAACTATCCCTCTTTGCAGATGATATGATTCTTTATTTAGGGGATCTAAAGAAGTCTACTAATAGACTATTGGAATTCATTGAATAGTTTGGCAAAGTAGCAGGATATAAAATCAATGCACAAAAATCAACAACCTTTGTATACGCAGGCAATTTCACGGCTGAGAAAAACTGCTAAGATCAATTCCATTCACAATAGAAACAAAAACAAATACCTTGGAATAAGCTTAACCAAGGACATTAAAAATCTCTATGATGAAAATTACAAAACCTTAAAGGAAGAAATAGAAGAGGATACCAAAAAATGGAGAAATCTTCCATGCTCATGGATTGGAAGAATCAATATCATCAAAATGTCTATTCTCCCAAAAGCAATTTATACATTCAATGTAATACCAATCAAAATACCAAAGGCATTCTTCTCAGATCTGGAAAAAATGATGCTAAAATTCATATGGAGACACAGAAGACCTCGAATAGCCAAAGCAATCTTGTACAACAAAAACAAAGCTGGAGGCATCACAATGCCAGATTTCAGGGCATACTACAGGGCAGTTGTTATCAAAACAGCAGTGGTACAGAAACAGATGGATAGACCAATGGAACAGAATAGAAACACCAGAAATCAATCCAAATGTCTACAGCCAACTTATATTTGATCAAAGATCCAAATCTAATCCCTGGAATAAGGACAGTCTACTCAATAAATCGTGCTGGGAAAATTGGATTACCATGTGCAGAAGCTTGAAGCAAGACCCCTACCATTCACCTTACACAAAAATTCACTCAACATGGATTAAAGACTTAAATCTATGACCTGATACCGTCAAATTATTATAGAGCATTGGAGAAACCCTGCAGGATATTGACACCGGCAAAGACTTCCTAAAAAAGCCCTGGCAGGCTCAGGCAGTCAAAGCCAAAATTAACTATTGGGATTATATCAAATTGCGAAGTTTCTGTACTGCAAAATAAACAGTCAGGAGAGTGAAGAGGCAAGGGACAGAATGGGAAAAATATTTGCAAACTATGCTACAGATAAAGGGTTGATAACCAGAGTCTAAAAAGAACTCAAAAAACTCAACAACATCAAAACAAACAACCCACTTAAGAGATGGGCCAAGGACCTCGACAGACATTTTTCAAAAGAGGAAATCCAAATGGCCAACTGACACATGAAAAGATGCTCAAGATCACTAGCAATCAAAGAAATGCAAATCAAAACCACAATGAGGTTTCACCTCACTCAGGTGAGAATGGCTCACATTCAGAAATCTACCCACAACAGATGCTGGAGAGGAGGTGGGCAAAAGGGGACACTAACCCACTGTTGATGGGAATACAAACTGGTTAAGCCACTATGGAAGTCACTCTGGAGATTCCTCAGAAACCTGAATATAACCCTACCATACAACCCAGCCATCCCACTCCTTGGAATTTACCCAAAGGAAATTAAATTGGAAAACAAAAAAGCTGCCTGCACCTTAATGTTTATTGCAGCTTAGTTTACAATAGCTAAGACCTGGAACCAACCCTAGGCCCATCAACAGTAGACTGGATAAAGAAATTATGGGACATGTACTCTATAGAATACTATACATCAGTCAAAAACAATGAAACACAGTCATTTGCAACAAGATGGAGGAATCTGGAAAACATCATGCTGAGTGAATTAAGCTAATCCCAAAGGCACAAATATCATATGTTCTCCCTGATTGGCAACAACTAACTGAGGACCAAACGGGAAACCTGTTGAATTGAAATTTACCCTATGAGAAATAGTGACTTGATCAGCTCTTGTGCTGACTGCTGATGTACAATGTAATACTTCATCCATTTTAATATTTTTTTCTCTGTTTTGTTCTAGTAGTATTGGTTGAACTCTGTAATTAACACACACTTATTCTTAGTGTTTAAATTTTAACTCAAAAGTGATCCCTGTTAAATATAAGAGTGGAAAAAAGAGAGGAAGTAGTTGTACAATTTGGGACATGCTCAATTGGACTTGACCCAAAAGGTGGAATTAGAAATGTGCTAGGGGATTCCAATACAATCCCATCAGGGTGGGATGTACCAATGCCATCTCACTAGTCCACGTGATCAATTTCAGTTCACAACTGATCATACTGATAGGTCTAAGAGCCAAAAGGGTCACACAAACAAGACAAGTGTCTGCTAATACTAACTGGTAGAATCAAAAAGGGAGAGAAAGATCCAACATGGGAAGTGGGATACACAGCAGACTCATAGAATGACAGATGTCCTATGCAGCACTCTAGCCTCAGAATCAGCCCTTAAGGCATTCAGATCTGGCTGAAGAGCCCATGAGAGTATTGTAGGCATGCAAAGCCAAGGCACTCTGGCAAAACAAAAAAAGAAGAAGAAAATGACCTAAATGAAAGATCTCTGTGAGTGAGATCTCAGTGGAAAGAATGGGGCCATCAAAAAAGGAGGTACCTTTCTCTGAAGGGAGGAGAGAACTTTCACTTTGACTATGACCCTGTCGGAATAAGATCGAAGTCAGCGAACTCAAAAGGCCTCCATAGCCTTGGAAACTCATGACTAGAGCCTAGGGATATTACTGACATCATAAACAAGAGTGTCAAATTGTTAAGTCAGCAACAGGAGTCACTGTGTACTTACTTCTCATGTGTGATCTGTCCTTAATGGGTTGTCCAATGTGAAGTAATGCTATAACTAGTACTGAAACAGTATTCTACACTTTGTGTTTCTGTGTGGGCAGAAACTGATGAAATCTTTACTTAATATATACTAATATATAATATATACTAAATCATACTTAATATATACTAAATCAATCTTCTGTATGTAAAGATAATTGAAAATGGATCTTGATGTGAATGGAATGGAAGAGGGAGCATGAGATAGGAGGGGTGTGAAGGGGAGGGAAATTGTGGTGGGGAGGAAGCCATTGTAATCCATAAACTGTACATTGGAAATTTATTTTTACTAAATCAAACATTTTAAAAAAGAAAGTATTGCTGCTTCTAATTCTCAATAAATTGATTGATTTAGGTCAAATAGGCCCTCCTTCTGTGATTTCCAGGAAAGAGTAAGGCTGGTTAAATAATGGAAGCTCTTTGTTAATGTTGCTGCCCAACTGTCCTTTTTCCTCTGGTGTCTGCACAACTGCTCAGTTTGACTGTGAATATGAAGTTGCTGTTTTTAAATAGAAGTTCAGTATTCAGAATAAATTATTTTGAACTTTGCAATTTTTTAGACTTTGAAATAGTTGTAGACTTCATAATTAGAAATCATGGAGATGGGGCTGAAGTCTAAACATGAAACTCGTAGCCTGAATGTAAGTTTATACAATATTTTCCATTCCTTCTGTGTGGTATCACAGTAGCTTTTAGATATCCTTTCTCCTTTCTGATTTCTAAAAAAAGTAATTACGTATTCTAGCAGTTTGGATCTTTTTTAATCATCTGTACTAGAACAATATTAAAAATCTCTTACTCTGACTTGAGTTTTCTTTTTTTAATTTTATATTTCTTCTACATCATTGCTACATCAGGAAGTATGAACGGAGTCCATATAAAATTTTTCTAATTTGCATTTTCTGGGATTTTGTGTGAACTCTGATGAATAATTTACTCAATTTCCTTGACTCAATTTGATAGACATATTCCTGTATTTGCTGAGAATCAGGGTAAGTAAGAAAAAGAGTAGAGTAGTTCAGGAAGCTAAAGTTACATTTTAAACATGTAAAATATTCTTACTGTGTAAAATTATTTCATATGTAAATTGAATTGGGATTGTAAGTAAATCCAGGATCTTGTGTACAGTACACTAGATTCTGTACTATTATGACCTTTATAAGATTTAAATGTATTTATTTTCTGTGTTTCTGTGTGTACAAATAACATTATTATATTTTATAAAATTACTTCATCAGTTTCTTTAGTTTTTAGATATTTCCTTTTCACTTTTATGGAAGATGGAATAACTACTCTGTTATATAAGTGAAAAAAATCATTAATCAATTATAGTTAAAATATTCAGAGATTGGTGGAATACTGTCATTTCTTATGTATTTTAGATGACACTAATTCACCTTTTATACTTTGTTTTTCTTAAAATTTCTGCATGTATGAACTTCTTTTTCTTTATAACCTCAAATCCTTTGTTGTATTGGGATGGAAAATGAGCTCTATTCTGGCCAGAATATGGGTTATCCTGGCAATAGGATACTTAGCTTTCCTGTTCTAAATATTCAAAATCTACAACTTTAGAAATAAGTGTTTTTGTTTTTCCCACCATTTTGCAAATTTTATCTTCCTTTGTTAAAGTTTTTTTTTTGACAGGCAGAATTAGACAGTGAGAGAGAGAGACAGAAAGGTCTTCCTTCCGTTGATTCACACCCTAAATGGCTGCTACAGCTTGCGCGCTGTGCTGATTTGAAGCCAGGAGCCAGGTGCCTCCTCCTGGTCTCCCATGTGGGTGCAGGGCCCAAGCACATGGGCCATCCTCCATTGCCTTTCCAGGCCAGAGAGCTGGACTGAAAGAGGAACAACCAGGATAGAATCTGGCACCCCGACTGAGACTAGAACTCGGTGTGCTGATGCTGCAGGCAGAGGATTAGCCTAGTGAGCCACAGCTCTGGCCTGTTAAAGCTTATTAAAGCTACTGTTATGCTACTGGAATTTACAGTTGTGCATAATGCTGAACAATTAAAACTTTTTTATTGGTTATGGCAGCTTTACTTATAGGTAGTATGCATATATTATGTGATTATTGGAGCATATATTATATACAACAATAGATATGTTAGTCTTTTTAGAAAAGATATTTACTTATTTGAAAGGTAGAGTTATAGATAGGGGGTGAGAGAGAGAGAGACGGAGAGACAGAGAGAGGGAGAGAGAGAGAGAGGTCTTTCATCAGCTGGTTCACTCTCCAGGTGGCCATAATGGCCAGAGCTGCACAAATTCAAGCTAGGATCCACAAGCCATTTCCATGTTTCAACTTATGTGTAGGAGCCCAAGGATGTAGGCCATCTTCTGCTGATTTCCAGGATCAGAGGTGGATCAGCCAAGATTTGAACCAGTGCCCATATGGGATGCTAGCACTGCAGGCAGCAGCTTTACCTATTAAGCCACAGGACCAGCCTCATGTTAGTCATTAAGAACGCATTGTTTACTTAGAAATAAAGAATAAATACAAATAATATTGTAGTCATAGATATTCAAACCTAGATCTTTTTAAAAAAAATCTATTTATTTGAAAGTCAGAGTTACACAAAGAGAGAAGGACAGGCAGAGAGAAAGAGGCCTTCCATCCATTGGTTCACTCCCCAATTGGCTGCAATAGCTGGAGCTCTGCAAATCAAAAGCCAAGAGCCAAGAACTTCTTCCAGGTCTTCTGCATGGGTCCAGGGGTCCAAAGATTTGAGACATCTTCTATTGCTTTCCCAGGCCATAGCAGAGAGCTGGATTGGAAGTGGAGCAGCCAGGATTTGAACTGGTGCCCATATGGGATGCTGGCATTGTAGGCTGCAGCTTTACCTGCTACACAACAACTCCAGCACCCATAATTAGATCTTAGATGGTTTTCAATAGAGCCATGATTTTTGCAAAAATTGATATTGATTTTAACATAATTTAAAAATTATAAAGAGGGAGAAGAGAGAGAGGAGAGATATCTTCCATCCATTGATACACAATTGAAATGGATGCAATAGCCAGGGTTTGGCCTGGTTGAAGCCAGGAGGCAAAAACTCAAGCTTGGTTTCCCACACACAGGTGGCATGGGCTCAAATACTTGGGTCATCTTCGTGTTCCCAGATGAATTTGCAAGAAACATGATTAGAAGTGGAGCAACCGGCCGGTGCCGCGGCTTATTAGGCTAATCCTCTGCCTTGCGGCACCGGCACACCAGGTTCTAGTCCTGGTCGGGGCACCGATCCTGTCCCGGTTGCCCCTCTTCCAGGCCAGCTCGCTGCTGTGGCCAGGGAGTGCAGTGGAGGATGGCCCAAGTGCTTGGGCCCTGCACCCCATGGGAGACCAGGAGAAGCACCTGGCTCCTGCCATTGGATCGCACGGTGCGCCGGCCACAGCGTGCTACCGCGGCAGCCATTGGAGGGTGAACCAAGGGCAAAAGGAAGACCTTTCTCTCTGTCTCTCTCTCACTGTCCACTCTGCCTGTCAAAAATAAAAAAAATAATAATAATAAAAAAGAAGTGGAGCAACCAGCACTCAAACTGGCACTCTGATATGGGGTGCTTGCATGGCAAGTAGTAGATTAACTAGCTGGACCACAACACCATCCCAAATAACATATTCTTTTTAACATGAATCACTTTATGTATTGAAAAGTAGTATGGCAAAGATGGAGAGAGAATGAGGGGGGGAATTTATCTTCCAACCATTGGTTAACTCCCAAATGGTTGTAACACTGGTGTTTTTTAGGTGGAATTCAAGAGTCAAGAACTGGATAATATGAGTCACCCACAGGGTGGCAGTTGCCCAAGTACTTAAATCATCTTCCACTGCTTTTCAAGGTACCTTAAAAAGAAGCTGGAATGAAAGTGGAGCAGCTGGAATTGCAAGTGAGAGCTCATCCCACTGTGATGAATAAATTTTAGATTTATTTATTTGAAAGGCAGAGTGACAGAGAAGAATAGATAGTAGGAATAGATTCTTAATAATTTCCGGAGTTTAATTTTGAAATACATTACTTGTGGTTTGGGGCCAATGCAGTGGCCCAGCAGATAAAGCCAAGGCGTCTGATATTGACATCCCATGAGTGCCAGTTTGAGGCCAGCGGCTCCACTTCTGATCCAACTTCCTGAAAATGTGGCTGTGGAAACAATGGGATATACCTATGTGCTTGGGTCCCTGCCACTCATATGGGAGACCTGGATGAAGCTCCATGAATTTTGTGTTGGCCTGGCTTAGTTCAGGCCACTAATCCATTTGAGCAGTAGACCAATGGATAGAGGACCTCTTTTTCTCTCCCTATCTGTTTCTCTCCCTCTCTCTCTCTCTCTCTCTCTCTCTCTCTCTCTCTTACTCCACTTTCAAATAAATTCAATCTATTTTTATCTAAAATGCTTTAAATGTAAATTAATATTATCAGATATTAGAAATGTCATTTTAAATGTCTGATATCTTGGTATCAAACTGCTAAACTAAAATTAATTTTATAGTTCATATGATTTTGGTAATTCTGTTCACAGCAGTTTTGTTCATCTGTTGCCAAATGGAACTCATTCAATTTGTCAGAAAAGACCGAATCACAAATTAAATGAAGCACCAACCCTATCTAAAATATAACATTAAAAAATATGCCACAGTACCATTGCTTAATTATTATGTTTTGACAAGTTTGTCAGTTGAATAATTTGGATAGCACCTGCTCCCATGATGTCTCTGTTCTTAGTTTTCCATGAACACACTTGCATAGCTTGCATTAAGATGAATATTTGTACAAACACAACCATTGTTTTTGTCGTTACATCACTAGTTTTTTTTTTTAACTTTTATTTAACAAGTATAAATTTCCGAAGTACAGCTTATGGATTACATAACTTCCCTCCCACCTGCAACCATCCCATCTCCTGCTCCCTCTCCCATCCCATTCACATCAAGATTCATTTTCAATTTTCTTTATATACAGAAGATCAATTTAGCATATATTAAGCAAAGATTTCAACAGTTTGCACCCACACAGAAACACAAAGTGAAAAATACTGTTGGAGTACTAGTTATAGCATTAAATCATAATGTACAGCATTTTAAGGACAGATATTCTACATGAGGAGTAAGTGCACAGTGACTCCTGTTGTTGACTTAACAAATTGACACTCTTGTTTATGGCATCAGGTTCTTGTCATGAGTTGCCAAGGCTATAGAAGCCTTTTGAGCTCACCAAAGCTTAACCATTTTTAATCAGATATATATTTGCTAGAAGTATAAATGCCTAGATCTGCTAAGAAAAGAGGACTGATGGCCGGTGCTGCGGCTAAACAGCCTAGTCCTCCTCATGTGGTGCTGGCACACCAGGTTCCAGTCCCGGTCAGGGTGCCGGATTCTTTCCCGATTGCTCCTTTTCCAGTCCAGCTCTATGCTGTGGCCCAGGAGCACAGTGGAGGATGGCACAAGTGCTTGGGCCCTGCACCCACATGGGAGACCAGGAGAAGGACCGGGCTCCTGGCTTCGCATCAGTTAAGTGTGCCGGCTGCAGTGCGCTGGCCGCTGGGGCCATTGAGGGTTGAATCAATGGAAAAGGAAGACCTTTCTCCCTGTCTCTCTCACTGTCCACTCTGCCTGTCAAAAAAAAAAAATCCACTTAGCGTGCCGGTGCTGTGGCTCAAAAGGCTAATCCTCCACCTTGCGGCACTGGCACACCGGGTTCTAGTCCCAGTTGGGGATCGGATTCTGTCCTGGTTGCCCCTCTTCTAGGCCATCTCTCTGCTGTGGCCCGGGAAGGCAGTGGAGGATGGCCCAAGTGCTTGGGCCCTGCACCCTATGGGAGACCAGGAGAAGCACCTGGCTCCTGCCTTCAGATCAGCACAGTGCACCTGCTGCAGCACGCCAGCCGCGGTGGCCATTGGAGGGTGAACCAATGGCAAAGGAAGACCTTTCTCCCTGTCTCTCTATTTCACTGTCCACTCTGCCTGTCAAAAAAAAAATCCCCTTAGTATCATGAGTTAATGCAGGAATTATCCCCAAATATTGAAATGTGGTATGATACATCTGTATATACTCTATAAAGTGATATTGTAACATGGAAGAGTTGGCTATATTCTAAGTCAATTTAGTGAGTAGAACACATGAAGACATATATTAGAAACACAGTAAAATTTAAGAATGGGGAAAATTCTATATGTATACTGGCAAAACATCAAATAATCATTACCTTCAAAGGAATTAAAATAACACCTTCTCATATTGGTCATATTCAGTAATGAATTCTAAAAGTAAGAATTTTTAAAATCTTTTGAGTCTATTATTATTTAGTATTTGAAAAGGAGAGAGAGATAGAGCAAAAGAGAGAGAGATGAACCCCCATGAGCTGGTTCCCTCCCCAAATGCTCACAACAACCAAATCTGGGTCAAATATAAGCCAGGAATGAGGAACTCTTTTAAGATCTTCCTGGTGGGTGAAGTGGACCCAAGCACTTAGACCATAATCACTGCCTCTAAGGTGCATCAGGAGAAATCTTTGTGGGCAACAGATCCCCGGAAATCCAATATCTCTATGGGCAGCAGATCCAAGGCAATCCAGTATCTATATTGGCAGCACATCAACATCTATTTGAGCAGCACAGTCCAAAATCTATATGGGCAGCAGACCCCATGCAATCCAATATAGGATATGAACATCACAAGAGGAAGGTTAACCTGCTGAGGGACAAAGAACACCCAAGTATTTTCTAATAAATGTATAAAACATGGGTGCTATGTGAAATCAAAGTTATCATTTATGTTGAAAAACAACAAATTTATTCTCATCTCCAAAGATTTGTGAAAATCTTCCATTCAATTATAATAATTTAATGATATGCCATGAATACTCTTCTGAAAAAATGCATAATCATAAATAAATAATTACATCAGGAAAGGTTTGATAATGATTTTTACTCTTTCTATTGTTTTTACTGAAGAGAGACAAAGAATTTACCATCAATGAGAGTTATAATTATTAAATATATTTAATTTCTAAATATACCAATCTATACCCAAGAAAGAATGCAAGAGTACTAACTGTAATGAAATAATAAACAATATTGCCTTTTTTCTTTTTTTAATTTTTTGCAAGCAGAGTTAGTGAGAGAGACAGAGAGTTATAGACAGTGAGAGAGAGACAGAGAGAAAGGTCTTCCTTCCATTGGTCCAGTCCCCTAATGGCTGCTAAGGCTGGTGCTGTGCCAATTCGATGCCAGGAGCTGGATACTTCCTCCCAGTCTCCCATGTGAGTGCAGGGACACAAGCACTTGGGCCATGCTCCGCTGCTCTCCCAGGCCACAGCAGAGAGCTGGACTGGAAGAGGAGCAATTGGGACTAGTACCTGGAGCCCCAACCAAGACTAGAACCTGGGGTGCCAGCACTGCAGGTGGAGGATTAGCCAAGTGAGCCATGGTGCTGGCCTGCTTTTTTTCATTTTGAGCCTTGTTGAAGTAATTGGTACAAGATTTGTCTTCCCACCATAAGCAGTAAGAATACAGAAAAATGAGACCAATGCATACAGATATTGGGCAACAGCAGTGTTGGGCCATAATCCTTAAGCAAGAAAACAAGAGACCCCTATGAAAGAGGACCCATTTCTCTTAGAAGAAGGTAGCCCAGGAGATGGAAACTTAGTTGGTTCTTCTGGGCTGAGTAGACCTTGTGTTGTTGGACCAGAGCCAGCTGCTTAGGGGTGATCTGCCTTGGCAATTTGAGACCCAGATCCTGTGATATGTTGAGAGGTTGGGGGCACCTCTAAATCCTAACTAGGAGTACAGCTCCCTCTCAACCCTTCCAACCAGACTCAAAGTCAGTGAAGAACACAGCATTTTTTCTTCTAGGAATCTCCCCTAGTCATGCACAGGAGAGCCACCGCAGCTTCTGCTGGTGTCAAGATGGTACCTTCTCCCTGTTGCAAGCACCCTTGTGGGGGGATGAGGAGAAATAAATGTGCTCATCCTTGTCCCCAGCATCTTCAGGTCCAGATACTCCTCGGTGTCCAGCCAGTGGGCAGCTCCAGCTTCTCCTTGGCTCCTGCCACTCGGCAGCCCAAGCTCCTCCTTGGTGTCCAGCTACTTCAGCTCTAGCTCCTTCTCGATCTCCAGCCACTCCAGCTCCAGCTCCAGCTCCACCTTAGCATCCAGCCACACCAACTCCAGCTCCTCCTTGGCTCCCAGCCACTCGGCAGCTCCAGCTCCTTGGCATCCAGCTGCTCCAGCTCTAGTTCCTCCTCAGCCCCCAGCTGCTCCAGCTCCATCTTCTCCTCAGCATCCAGCTGCTCCAGCTCCAGCTCCTCCTCAGCATCCAGCTGCCCCAAAGCTCCAGCTTTCCGCATTCTCCTGCTGCTCCACAGCTCCAGCTCCACCTCGGCTTCCAGCTGCTTCAGCTCTAAATCCTCTTCAACCTCCAGCTGCTCCAGCTCCACTTCCTAATCTGGCTGCTCCAGCTCCAGCTCCAGCTCCTCCTCAGTGTCCAACTGCTCCACATCTCCAGCTCTTAGCGCCTGGCCACTCCGCAGCTCCAGCTCCTCCTCAGCATCCAGCCACTTCACTCTAGCTCCTCCTAGACTTCCAGCCAGTCAGCAGCTCCAGCTCCTCCTTGGCTCCTGCTGCTTGGAAACTTCAGCTCCTCCTCAGGGTCCAGCCACTTCAGCTCTAGTACCTCCTAGACTTCCAGCCACCCAGCTCCAGCTCCACCTCATTCAGCTGCTCCAGTCCAGCTCTTCCTCAGTATCTAGCTATTCCACAGCTCCAGCTCTTACTCAGCCACCGTAGCTCCAGCTAATCATCAGCACCAGCCGTTCCACTGCTCCAGCTCTTCATTGGCCCAAGCTGCTCCATGGCTCCAGCACCTCCTCGGCGTCCAGCTGCTCAGCAGGTCCAGCTCCTCCTCAGTATCCAGCCACCTCAGTTCCAGCTCCACCTTCGCATCCATCTGCTCTAAAGCTCCAGCTTCTCCTTAGTGTCCAGCTGCTCCAGCTCTAGCTCCACCTCAACATCCAGCTGCTCTGGCTGCTGCTCCTCAGTGTCCAGCCACTCCAGCTCTAGATCCTCCTCGGCCCCAGCCGCTCCACAGCTCCAACTCCTCCTCAGTGTTTAGGCACTCAGCAGCTCCAGATCCTCCTGGGCATTCAGCCATTTCAGCTCCAGCTCCTCCTCAGCATCCAGCTGCTCCAGCTCCAGCTCCTCCTCAGCATCCAGCTGCTCCATCTCCAGTTCCTCCTCGGCATCCAGCTGCTCAGCAGCTCCAGATCCTCTTCAGCATCCAGCCACTCCAGCTCCAGCTCTTCCTTGGCCCCTGGCCGCTCCACAGCTCCAGCTACTCCTCAGCATCCAGCTGCTCAGCAGCTCCAGCTTCTCCTTGGCATCCAGACACTCCAAAGCTCCAGCTCCTCCTCGGCGCCTAGCTGCTCAGCAGATCTGGTTCCTCCTCAGTCCCCAGCTACTCAGCACCAGTTGCTCCTCAGTGTCCAGCCCCTCTGCAGCTCTAGCACTTTGGCGTCCAGCTGCTCCTTGGCCCCAGTCGCTTGGCAGCTCATCCTTGGCCCCCAGCCGCCCAGCTCCTGATCCTCCTCAGTGTTCAGCCGCTCAGCAGCTCCACCTCCTCCTCGGTGTGCAGCTGCTCCAGCTCCAGCACCAGCTCCTTGATATTAAGCCGCTCTAGCTCCAGCTCCTTCTTTATGTCTAGCTGCTCCGCAGCTCCAGCTCTTAATCAGCTCCCAGCTGCTCTGCAGCTCCAGCTCCTCCTTGGTGTCCAGCCACTCTGCAGCTCCTGCTTCTCCATGGCTCCCATCTGCTAGGCAGCTCCAGCTCCTTCTCATTGTCCAGCTGCTCCAGCTTTAGCTCCTCCTTGGTCCCAGTACTCGGCAGCTCCAGCACATCCTCTGCCCCCAGGCTCTCAAGCTCCAGATCCTCCTTGGCGTCCAGCCACTTCTCAGCTCCAGCTCTTCTCAACCCCGGCTGCTCCGCAGCTCCAGCTCTTCCTTGGTGTCCAGCTGCTCCACCTCCAGCCACACCTTGGCATCCAGCCGCTCTAGCTCCAGCTCCTCCTCAGCATCCATCTGCTCAGCAGCTCAAGATCCTCTTCAGAGTCCAGCCACTCCAGCTCCAGCTCCTCCTTGGCCCCTGGCTGCTCTACAGCTCTAGCTACTCCTCAGAATCCAGCCATTCCAGCGCCAGTTCCTCCTCGGCCCCCAGCCTCTCCAGCTCCAGCTCCTCTTTGGCATCCAGCCACTGGGAAGCTCCAGCTCCTCATTGGTGTCCAGCTGCTCCTCAGGTCCAGCTTCTCCTTGGTGTCCAGCCACTGGTCAACTCCAGCTCCTCCTTGGCTCCCGGCCACTTGGCAGCTCCAGCTCCTCCTCACCATTCAGCCGCTGCTGTTCTAGCTCCTCCTCAGTATCCAGCTGCTCCAGCTCCAGTTCCTCCTCGGCATCCAGCTGCTCAGCAGCTCCAGATCCTCTTCAGTGTCCAGCCACTCCAGCTCCAGCTCCTCCTTGGTCCCTGGCTGCTCCTCAGCTCCAGCTCCTCAGTGTCCAGCTGCTCCACAGCTCCAACTCCTCCTTGGCATCCAGCCACTGGGCAGCCCTAGCTCCTACTCATCGCTCATCCACGCGGCAGCTCCAGCTCCTCCACAGTGTCCAGCTGCTCCAGCTCCACCTCTCCTCAGCGTCTAGCCACTCCAGCTCCAGCTGCTCTTTGGCATCAGCCGCTCCAGCTCCAGCTCTTGCTCGGCACCCATCCGCTCGGCAGCTTCAGTTTCCTCACCATTCAGCTGCTCCAGCTCTAGCTCCTTTTTGGCCCCCAGCTGCTCCAGCTCTAGCTCCTTTTTGGCCCCCAGCTGCTCCAGCTCTAGCTGCTCCTTGGCCCCAGTTGCTAGGCAGCTCCAGCTCCTACTCAACATCCAGCCGCTTGGCAGCTCCAGCTCCTCCTGGGCTCCCTGCCTCACTGCAGCTCCAGCTCCTCCTTGGCATCCAGCCGTTCCAGCTCCAGCTCCTACTCGGCTTCCAGACCTTCCAGCTCCAGCTCCTCCTCAAGTCCAGCAACTCTGCTGCTCCAGCTCTTCCTAAGCCCCTGGCCACTCCACAGCTCCAGCTCCACTTCAGCCCCCACCAAACCACAGCTCCAGCTCCTCCTCAGTATCCAGCCACTCCAGCTCCTGCTCCGCCTCAGCATCCAGCCACTCAGCAACCCCAGCTCCTCCTTGACGTCCATCCACTCTACAGCTCCAGCTCCTCCTCAGCTCCTGGTCACTCGGCATCTCCAGCTCCTCCTCCAAGTCCAGCCACTGCAGCCCCAGCTCTTCCTTGGCATTCAGCTTCTCCAGCTCTGGCTTCTCCTCAACATCTAGCCACTCTGCAGCTCCAGCTCCTCCTCGGCGCCCATCCACTCAGCAGCTCCAGTTTCTCCTCACTATTCAGCTGCTCCAGCTCTAGTTCCTCCTTGGCCCCAGTCGCTTGGCAGCTCCAGCTCATCCTCAGCCCCCAGCCACCCAGCTCCTGATCCTCCTCGCCATATAGCTGCTCAGCAGCTCCACCTCCTCCTCGGTGTGCAGCTGCTCCAGCTCCAGCTCCTCAATATTCAGCCACTCCAGCTCCCCCTCCGCCTCGGCATCTAGCCACTCCAGTTCCAGCTCCTCCTCGGTGTCCAGCTGCTCTGCAGCTCCAGCTCTTCCTCAGCCCCAGGCCACTCTGCAGGTCCAGTTCCTCCTCAGCATACAGCTGCTCCAGCTCATCCTCAGTTCCAGCTGCTCCAGGTCTAGCTCCTCCTCGGCCCCCAGCCACTCTAGCTCCAGCTCCTCCTCTGTGTCCAGCTGCTCTGAAACTCCACCTCCTCCTTGGCTCCTAGCAGCTCTGCAGCCCCAGCTCCTCCTTGGCATCCAGTCACTCCAGCTCCAGCTCCTCCTTGGCCCCCAGTCACTCGTCAGCTCCAGCTCTGCCTAGGCCCCCAGCCGCTCCAGCTCCAGCTCCTCCTCAGAATCAAGGCACTCCACAGCTCCAGCTCCTCCTCAGCATCCAGCCTCTCCAGTTCAAGCTCCTCCTCAGAATCAAGGCACTCCACAGCTCCAGCTCCTCCTCAGCATCCAGCCTCTCCAGTTCAAGCTCCTTCTCGGCATCGAGCCACTCCAGCTCCAGCTCCTCCTCAGTGTCAATTTGCTCAGCAGCTCCAGCTCCTCCTCAGCTCCCAGCCACTCCAGCTCCAGCTCCTCCTTGGTGTCCAGCTGCTTGGCTGCTCCAGTTCCTCCACTGTGTCAGGCTGCTCCAGCTCTAGCTCTTCCTCCTCCTCCAGTCACTCAGCAGCTCAAGCTCCTCCTAGGCCCCCAGCACTCCATCTCCAGCACCTCCTCAGCATCCAGCCACTCCACAGCTCTAGCTCCTCCTTGGCTCCCATCCCCTCCGCAGCTCCAGCTCCTATTTGGTTTCCAGACCTTCCAGCTCTAGCTCCTCCTCAAGTCCAGCAGCTCCACTTCTCCAGCTCATCCTCAGCCCCTGGCTTCTCCGCAGCTCCAGCTCCACCTCGGCATCCAGCTGCTCAGCAACCCCAGCTCCTCCTCATTTTCTGGCAGCTCGGCTTCTCCAGCTCCTCCTCCGAGTCCAGCTGCTGTAGCTCCAGCTCCTTTTTGGTGTCCAGCCACTCCGCAGCTGCAGCTCATCTCAGCCCCCAGCCGCTCTGCAGCTCCAGCTCCTCCTCAGCATCCAGCCTCTCCAGTTCAAGCTCCTCCTTGGCATCCAGCCACTCCAGCTCCAGCTCCTCCTTGGCATCCAGTTGCTTCAGCTCTAGCTCCTCCTTGGCATCCAGTTGCTTCAGCTCCAGCTCCTCCTAGATGTCCAGCTGATCTGCAGCTCCAGCTCTTCCTCATTCCCAGCCACTCCACAGCTCCAGCTCTTCCTCAGTGTCAATCTGCTCAGCAGCTCCAGCTCTGCCTCGGCATCCAGCCACTCGGCATCCCCAGCTCCTCCTTGGTGTCCAGCTGCTCTGCTTCTGGCCACTTGGCTTCTCCAGTTCCTCCTCCGAGTCCAGCTGCTCCAGCTTCAGCTCCTCCTCAGCATCCAGCCACTCAGCAGCCCCAGATCCTCCTCAATGTCTAGCCGCTCGGCAGCTCTAGCTCCTCCTTGGCTCCCTGCCTCTCTACAGCTCCAGCTCCCCCTCAGCTTCTGGCTGCTTGGCTTCTCCAGCTCCTCCTCTGAGTCCAGCTGCTCCAGCTCAAGCTCCTCCTTGGCATCCAGCCATTCCAGCTCCAGCTCCTCCTCGGTGTCCCACTGCTCTGCAGCTCCAACTCCTTGGCGTCCAGCCGCTCCAGCTCTAGCTCCTTGGCCCCCAGTTGCTCCAGCTCCAGCTCCTCCTCGGCCCCATCCACCCCTTAGCTCCAACTCCTCCTTGGCATCCAGGCACTCGGCAGCTACAGCTCCTCCTTGGGGTCCAGGCGCTCTAGCTACAGTACCTCCTTGGCGTCCAGACACTCCACAGCTCAGCACCTTGGCTCCCGGCTGCTTGGAAGCTCCATCTCCTTCTTGGATCCTGGCATCTCAGCAGCTCCAGCTCCTCCTCGGTGTCCAGCTGCTCCACCTCTAGCTTCTCCTTGGCCCCAGCCACTCTGCAGCTCCAACTCCTCAGTGTCCAGGCACTCGGTATCTCCAGTTCCTCCTCGGCATCCAGCTGCTCCAGCTCCAGCACCTCCTCAGCATCCAGCCACTCCACATCTCCAGCTCTTTGATTCCTGGCCACCTGGCAGATCCAGCTCCTTCTCAGATCCTGGGAGCTTGGTAGCTCCAGCTCTTCCTTGGTGTCCAGTTGCTCCAGCTCTAGTTACTCCTCAACGTCCAGCTTCTCCAGCTCCAGCTCCTCCTCAGCATCTAGATGCTCCAGCTCCAGCTCCTCTTCGGTGTTCAGGCACTTTGCAGCTCCAGTACTTCTCAGCCCCTGGCCGCTCTGCATCACCAGCTTCTCCTTGGTGTCCAGCTACTCCAGCTCCAGCTCATCCTCAGCTTCCAGCTGCTCTGCAGCTCCAGCTCCTCCTCTGCCTCCAGCCACTGTGCAGATCCATCTCCTCCTTGGCCCCCAGCCAACCCAGCTCCAGCTCATCCTGTGTCCAGCTGCTCCAGCTCCTCCTCAGTGTCCAGCCACTCCAGCTGCAGCTGGAGTGTTTTTCTATATTATTTTTCGAATCCATTACTTAATTTAGGGCTAATCTTATGAGTATGAAGTATTCTGAAAATAGATCTTTCTAAAAATTAAGAGTAGGAATAGGAGGAAGAAGGGTAGGAACATGGGGGAGAGGGAGTGTTATGGTGGGAAGTATCAGTATGTTCTTAAATCTGTTTATGTGAAATACAGAAAATTTACATATGTTAAATAAAAATTTAAAAAAATAAAATAGTCTTTAAAAAAAAGCATCAAATTATTTTTTTCTTTTACTTGTTTATATAATAAACTTGAATTCTACAGCATGTCCATAATCATTTATTATTCCAAGGGCTTTTTGGTTCATTTTTGAAGTTTTCTAAATAGAAATTTGCATCTTCTGTGTACATACTCTTATCTCTGTGCAGCAACTCCAGTAGCTATCACAGTGCTGTCTTGTGGTTCATGGGTTTCTGATGTTATTAGATAGTTTAGGATATTTTGGTCAGGATCTTGGATGAGGATGGATGAGTATAATACCTTCATTAGGAGGCTAGAGGGAGTCCTTATGCTGTTATTCCAGATTTCAAGTCATGTCAATAAATAAATGAGAAGAAACTCAGGACAAGAAGCCCAAGGATAAGCCTGGTATGATGATGAGAGTGCACTGAGCAGTTATGGGGCAATGGGAGCTGTGAGATATAGGGACACAGTAGGGCCAAGATAAGTTATGTGTGCTGTTAATAGACTCTCTCCTGGACCTTTGCATGCACTCATCCAAGTTTGTTTCTCTTGACGATCAAGCTAGCGTCACCTTTACCTGCTTTAGAAAATATCTACGTATGCCAACTACGATGATTTTCAACCTCTCAGGCATAGTTTCTAATTCCTTAATTGGCATCATCTTTTTTCTTTTTGGGCTGTTAACTTCATTTGTGAGGAATCAGATAGTCCTACCCTTCATTGGGTAAATGACCTGGTCCTGCCCTGTTAAAGTGAGAATCTTCATCCCCAAGCTGTGGGGAGACTGAAGCTCCCAGTAACCCCTCTTCATTTCAGCCCATCTCCAGCCCCCAGATGCCTGATCTGGAGGATCTAATGTTTCCCACGAGCATGTGTCTTGTCTTGTGAGCAGTGAACTCACAAAACAATGTGACAATGAGCCATATTTCTGCTTTTCATGCAGTTTTGTGTTTTGCCTGGAGTCAATAATTATGTTAGCATAATTTTCTGTGTACTTATTAGGTAACTGCACATACAACAGCTACTGTGCTGTATGATACACTCAGTTTATGAGCTGTCTATAAGTATTGCTAAAATTTTCTGAATCTAGGTACTCACATGTTGAATAAAATATTAGTACACTAGGCAGCATAACATTTTATTGCTTTAAAATCCCAAAATTTTCATTATCAATTTCAATGCAACTTTAAGAATTTTTTTTCCTTTTTTTAACTTTTATTTAATGAATATAAATTTCCAATGTACAGCTTATGGATTACAATGGCTTCCCCTTCCCATAACTTCCCTCCCACCCGCAACCCTCCCCTCTCCCGCTCCTTCTCCCCTTCCATTCATATCAAGATTCATTTTCAATTCTCTTTATATACAGAAGATCAATTTAGTATAAAGATTTCAACTGTTTGCACCCACATAGAAACAAAGTGAGACATACTGTTTGAGTACTAGTTATAGCATTAAATCAAAATGTACAGCACATTAACGACAGAGATCCCACATGAGGAGCAAGTGCACAGTGGCTCCTGTTGTTGATCCAACAAATTGACACTCTAGTTTATGGCACCAGTAACCACTCTAGGCTCTCGTCATGAGTTGCCTAGGCTATGGAAGTCATCCAAATTTGCCGACTCTGATCATATTTAGACAAGGTCATGAAAGACAGGGTGAGGATAGTAACCAATGATCCTAAGAGTGGCATTTACCAGGTTTGAATAATTATACAGCATTAAGTGGGGAAGAGGACCATCAGTACACACAGGTTGGGAGTAGAGCCAACTCTACACAGTAGAGTAGAGGTTATGATTACAAAGGAATGAGGCCTGGCCGGCGCCGTGGCTCAACAGGCCAATCCTCCGCCTTGCAGTGCCGGCACACTGGGTTCTAGTCCCGGTTGGGGCAACAATCCTGTCCCGGTTGCCCCTCTTCCAGGCCAGCTCAATGCTATGGCCCGGGAGTGCAGTGGAGGATGGCCCAAGTGCTTGGGCTCTGCACCCCATGGGAGACCAGCAGAAGCACCTGGCTCCTGCCATCAGAAGAGCATGGTGCACCAGCCGCAGCGTGCTACCGCAGCAGCCATTGGAGGGTGAACCAAGGGCAAAAGGAAGACCATTCTCTCTGTCTCTCTCTCACTGTCCACTCTGCCTGTCAAAAAAAAAAAAAAAACAAAAAACAAAAAAAACAAAGGAATGAGGCCCAAGTACGCTAGACAGGGTACAGAACAAACGACAGAGTCATTATTAGAAGAGCTAAGAAAGGTGCTGTCTAAGATACAATTAAGTTTTCTGATTGAGAGGCAAATAGAACCTGATAGAAGGGGCTTGATAATAATCTGGTGGGCTTTAGGCCTTGTAAGTTAAGAGGCCCAGACCTATCTATCTCTTCACATGGGGTACATCCTAAGGGAGGTGTGAACCTCCTAGGGGAAGGCACTCTGTTGACTTTCATTACTTGGCTGGCCTGGGAGGAGAGCTGGCCAGGTAAAGGCAGGGGGCATCTCTAACAAGAAATTTACAGTTCTGCCTGCAATGTTGCTGACCCTACTTGGCCATACCCTCAGCTGAAGTGGTCACTTTGGAAGTTGGGCTGAGTGAAGGGCTTTTCAGCTTAGAGCCAATAAGATCTGTGGCTCTGACCTGGGCATCCTTCGACTCCTGGGCAGGTCCATTTCCAGTGATCCAACTCTTGGCAGAGCTGCCAGGGCTCTTCACAAGCTGACTTCTGCTGAAGCCCAGGCTTACCACATTGAAAGCCACTGCAGTGGACTGGCCTGTTGGGTCTCCTTGAGGGCAGATCACTGCACAAATCAGCCATTAATAGGCCTGCCACCCATTGCTTCTGATGCCTAGCTTTCTTTTCCTCCTGGTTTGTGTTAAAGCAGACCAGAGGATGCAAGTCAAGGGAGTGCCCATGTCCCATCTCTAATCTTCGGTGGCCTGAACTACAAGTCTATAGTCACAGGCATGTTCTGTAGTAGTTTTCCTAAGGTAGACAATGCCCATGAGGAAAATTATGTTCTCCCTTTAAAACTTTCTTTCCCTTTGGTCTGACAGCGAGGTATTTTCTACTTACTTACTTACTGTTTACTTCACTGATGGTGAAGGAAATCCAGCTATGAGATTAATATTTATGCTCTTATTTTGGCTATGCTATTACAGAAAAATGTTAGCCATCTCTTTTATAAGGTCTAAAGATTAAATTGTGCATCCTACAGATTCCTTCATAATAGAATTAGTTTTCTACCTTGAAAAGAATAGAGAAATGAAAGAACAAGTTGGGCTTAGAATAGAGAAATGAGGGAGCAAGTCCTAGATCACTTGCTGAAAATAGCAATATTACACGGATACTTAGCAAACAGTTTCAACCATTAGATAACAACTTAAGAAAACATTTACCAGAAGGTCCAATGCCTTCTATAAATTTTAAGAATCATGTATTTGAAAACACCTCTTAAATATCTAACATGGTGTAGTTTGTTTAACCAGTAAACTCAAGCACAACCATCTAAAATGTTTTTAGTTTCTTTCTACCAACAAGTTTAAAACGTATGATACATAGATTCAGGTCACACAAATTAAAATGTATCTTTGATTGATTTTAGCAGCTTAAATTTATGGACAATCTTATCTATAAGCCATTTAAAATAAAACTCTTAATAAAATTTCCTCATGTGGACATACAATATATACACACATATAACATAGCATAATAGACAAATATAGAAATTTTAATACTAGCTTTTAAAATCTTTAACTCTTTTTGTAGATTGCCAATTGATTTGAATGGCTTTTTGTTTTTAGTAACCTCAGTTAACCATACTTTCTCTCAGTTGGTACTGTTAATACATTATTGGCTTCATCTCTTTACAGAGCCATCCCAAAGTACTGAATACAATAGAACTGGCTGGAAAAAGTCCATAGGAACCTATAGGAGGACAGCTAAACACAGAACCAACAATGCTTTAGTTTTATGAGCAGCAGATCATATATAACTGTGGATGACAAAAGACTTTAAGTCGCCATGTTTAACATTATAAACTCATCAACCAACAAGAGGCACTTGCTTACTTCACAGTATTTTTGAATGCACCTCAGGATTTTACAAGTATTTAACACTTTAGGCCTCTGGGGCTTTCTCATTAAGATAACTATCATGTCTAATAATACAGAATCATTAGACTTCTTAATTCTCAAACATTTGCATTAATAGCATTTTCCATTATAGAAACTTAAAGTCTGGTACCACATCACATCTTGACAGTCCTTAAAATATAATTCAAATAGCCTGATTAGTTGGTGTCTCTATAAGATGAGAGACATAGGTCCTTTGATTTTTTTTCAGTTGGGCCCAAACTGGTAAAACCAAAGTCCAGGATTTACTGGCAATTTTAGAGTCCAGATTGTTTGAAACTTTGATTTTTTGAATGCCTGTCAAGAATGCCAAGAAGGCTCAAAATCCAAAATATCTGGTTGAAATAAAATTCCTTAAAATCATGACATAACATAGACCAAATCTGATCATTGTTAGAAGGTGATTATTCAAATCTTTGAAAATAAGCACATATTTAAATAACCCATAGCTCTTAATAAAAATTCAGCTGTTTTTGTACAATTAGAAATTAACAGACATCAAGAGAACATAATAGATTGCTTTAACACCTTGCTTTCACAGATCATCAGAGATTAATTCTATGTCAAAGAGAAATTGAGCTTCCTGTGATCTTTTGCTGTGAGGTTTCCTTCCTTTACCTTCTTTCATATTGGTGACCATGTTTCTGTGTTTCTGTGTGTAACACATCTTTAAGCATCTTTTGCAGGGCAGGGAGAGTGGCAACAAATTCTTTCAGTTTCTGTTTGCTATGAAAAGCTTAATTTCACCTTCATTCACAAATGAGAGCTTTGCAAGATATAATATTCTGGGCTGGCAGTTTTTCTCTCTTAGTACCTGGGCTATGTCTTGTCATTCCCTTCTAGCTTGTAGGGATTCTGATGAGAAGTCTGCTGTGTCTAATTGGAGATCCTCTAAAAGTAATCTGATGTTTCTCTCTTGCACCTTTTAGGATCTTTTCTTTATGTTTCACTGTGGTGAGTTTGATTACAACGTGTCATGGTGAGGATCTCTTTTGGTCATGTTTATTTGGGGTTCTGTAAGCTTCCTGTACTAATATGCCTCTGTCCTTCTCCAAACCTGGGAAATTTTCTGCTAGCATCTCACTGAAAATGCCTTCTAATCCTTTCTCCCTCTCCATGCCTTCAGGAACTCCTAGAACCTGAATGTTAGGTTTTTTAATAGTATCCTGTAGATTCCCGACAATGTTTTTTAGATATCTAATTTCTTCTTTTCTTTGGTTTGCCTGTTTCCTTTCCTGTTCTCTGTCTTCTAAGTCTGATATTCTCTCTTCTGCTTCACCCATTCTGTTTTTAAGGCTCTCCAATGTGTTTGCCATTTATTTTATTCTTCATTTCATTATGATTTCTCATCACTATCACAGTTTCTTGTTCTACTAGTTGTTTCATTTCATTTTGATTCCCCCTTAATATTTCATTTTGATGAGAGAGATTTTCTATCTTGTCCATGAAGGATTTCTGTAGTTCAAGAATTTGTTTTTGAGAACTTCTTAATGTTCTTATCAATTTTTTGAGATCTGCTTCTTGCGTTTCTTCTATCGCATCATCTTCATAACCTTGAATTGGGGTGTCTTTTTCATTTGGGGGCGTCATAGTGTCTTCCTTCTTCTTGTTACCTCGGTTTTTGCATTTGTTGTTTGGAATTTTGGATATATTTGGTTTCTTCACTGTGGTGTTTTTTCTTGTTACACTATGGCTCTATATTAAGTGGACTGTCTGCTTTTGGTGGAGCCTTAGAGGTTGAGATGAGTGTGGACTGAGAGCTGTGTTTGGTTCCTCAGGGTTGAGAGTGTGTCAAAGATGACACTCCCAGGTTAGGCATGGTAAATCTCTCTCTCTTTCTTTTTTTTTTTTTTGATTCAAAAGGGAAGTAATTCCACACAGCTGAATGTAATTGGAGGTAGTTAGCAGGCGAGTGATATACCCACAGGAGCCAGATATTGGAAGCTCTTTCCCAAGGACCACACAGGGAATCTCTGCTGCACTCGGTGTGGGCTCCAATTCTCCTGCAGTCTCCCACTGGGTTGCCAAGTTAGATCCTAATCACCTGTTATTCCACCCCTCCCCTCAGAGTCAGGTTTTTCTGCTGGGCTCAGGGCCGGTGCAGACCTGAGGTCGCCCTGCTTATGACGTATGTCCAAAATGGTGCCTGCTCTTTGTCTTGCTAGCCTTTGAGGGGTGAGCGGGGAGAGAGTAACTCGTGTCCATATTGGTCACTGTTTTTTTTTTTACCTCTCTCTCTTCTAGTTAGCCTGGTGAACTTTCCCCCCGGAGTTTCAAGCCTCGTTCTCTCTTGTCTCCTCTTTCCGCTTGCCCGCTGGTGTCTCGGGCTATTGAGCTTCGGCTCACCTCGCGTTCCAGCGCTGGTGCATTGAGTCTGCCGCTGGTGTCCCGAACTTGGGCTCCCACGCTCTCCACGCAGGTCCACTGTGAATCACTAGTTCCAGAAGAGTTTCCTCTGCTGTTTCTTCCCCTACTCTTTGTTGACCCTGCAGTATCTCCACTTTTATTAACCTGTGTCATGCCGAACTATGAATGTGCTCACTTCCTATTCCGCCATCTTCAACTTTAAGAATTTTATATCTATATCCTTTATATAGAATTGTTACTCCATTACTGATTTTATCAAGTTAGTTACTACATCTATAATCAAAATCAAATATCCTCTATAAATGAGACATTTTCTCATTTTTTTTTAGAATTTATTATTCCTACATGAATAGATAGCTAAGAAAACCATACTTTATGACCATCCTAACAGAGATACCATGAGTTGCTTTATCATTATATGATCTTGCTCTAAGTGCTGCAAGTTATCCTCTGCTCTGCTTTAACACAAACCAGGAGGAAAAGAAAGCTAGGCATCAGAAGCAATGGGTGGCAGGCCTATTAATGGCTGATTTGTGCAGTGATCTGCCCTCAAGGAGACCCAACAGGCCAGTCCACTGCAGTGGCTTTCAATGAGGTAAGCCTGGGCTTCAGCAGAAGTCAGCTTGTGAAGAGCCCTGGCAGCTCTGCCAAGAGTTGGATCACTGGAAATGGACCTGCCCTGGAGTTGAAGGATGCCCAGGTCAGAGCCACAGATCTTATTGGCTCTAAGCTGAAAAGCCCTTCACTCAGCCCAACTTCCAAAGTGACCACTGCAGCTGAGGGGATGGTCAAGTAGGGTCAGCAACATTGCAGGCAGAACTGTAAATTTCTTGTTAGAGATGCCCCCTGCCTTTACCTGGCCAGCTCTCCTCCCAGGCCAGCCAAGTAATGAAAGTCAACAGAGTGCCTTCCCCTAGGAGGTTCACACCTCCCTTAGGATATACCCCATGTGAAGAGATAGATAGGTCTGGGCCTCTGAATTTACAAGGCCTAAAGCCCACCAGATTATTATCAAGCCCCTTCTATCAGGTTCTATTTGCCTCTCAATCAGAAAACTTAATTGTAGCTTAGACAGCACCTTTCTTAGCTCCTCTAATAATGACTCTGTCCTTTGTTCTAGGCCCTGTCTAGTGCACTTGGGGCTCATTCCTTTGTAATCATAACCTCTACTCTACCACCAATGGCTCTACTCCCAACCTGTGTGTACTGATGGTCCTCTTCCCCACTTAATGCTGTATAATTGTTCAAACCTGGTAAATGCCACTCTTAGGATCATTGGTTACTATCCTCACTCTGTCTTTTATGACCTTGTCTAAATATGATCAGAGTCGGCAAACTTGGAAGGCTTCCATAGCCTTGGCAACTCATGACGACAGCCTAGGATGGTTACTGGCGCCATAAACTAGAGTGTCAATTTGTTGGGTCAACAACAGGAGCCACTGTGCGCTTGCTACTCATGTGGGATCTCTGTCGTTAATGTGTTGTACATTGTGATTTAATGCTATAACTAGTACTCAAACAGTATGTTTCACTTTGTGTTTCTATGTGGGTGCAAACAGTTGAAATCTTTATACTAAATTGATCTTCTGTATGTAAAGAGAATTTTAAATGAATCTTGATGCAAATGGAAGGGGAGAGGTAGCGGGAGAGGGGAGGGTTGCGGGTGGGGGGGAAGTTATCGGAGGGGGAAGCCATTGTAATCCATAAGCTGTACACTGGAAATTTATATTCATTAAATAAAAGTTAAAAAAATAAATAAATAAGTGCTGCAAGTTGTCATAACTCAGGTTAACAGGATTTAAGCATTCAAAGGCCAACAGAATCATTATCAGTAGTGGACATATGTTTCAGGTTTCTTTTTTTTTTAATATATTCTTGGATCTGTTAACTAACTTCTGGTTTTTTTTTAATTTTCCAAAATGTATCATACCATATTTTTGCATTTCAGCAAATATGCATGCATATGTTTGTCTTTTAATTATGGTTCACCCTAAAATATTCATTATTGGTAAGGGGGATCAAAGCAGAAAATTACTTTGTCATATCCACCAGGTTTTTTTTAAATTTTTCTTTTGTTATTTTTATCCCATATTATCAAAATTAATAAGCTCACCAACCTTTTCACTACAAACAAGATACGATTGTTCTTTTGGTCATTTACATTTTAATGTGATAAATTCACTGAAAATTTTTCAACTTGTCCTAGCAATTTCCATCTTCATGGTCTACTAAATCATTTTAGGATGATATATGCTTTTACACATTTGATAAAATACCTTTTCCACATGTTTATTTTTTAGTCTCACTGTGGGGAGCTACCCCCACATATAGCACTGTCATATGGAATTTTCCATACCTAACCCTAACCTTGGGTTAAGGCGACCTGTTTACGCCAAGACTTGCCTGAGATATGAAGGAGTTCTAGACCTATAATTGCATAACAGGATGTTATTGATGTTATCAGTTATTTGAATTTTATGTAACCTTTTGTTTGTTATGCTATTCTGATTCTATGTTACCAACTTTGAGCTTGTGGGGCTCTGGGTATATAAACTCGTTTCTTGCTGTGCTTGGGGCCAGTGGTTGAAGAGCCTCTCAAGAAGGCAGCCTCCAGTCCCTTGTCACCAAGCTCCCTACCTTGGCTTGAAGGCTTCAAGGCATTAAACACCGATGAATGGACCGAATACTGTGTCTTTGCTTAGTCTGTCGAGTGGCCGCCAACATCTCACTATTTGCCATTCACTTTAAAATGCTCATGCATTAGATTGAGACACTATTTCCACAGTTTCAAGATTATATGTGGTAATATGAGGAGAAGGAGGAAGAAGAGTTGGAGGGTGGGAGGGAGGAGAGGGTCATATCACCATGTTCCTAAATCAGTATGTATGAAACACAGAAAACCCGTATACCTTAAATAAAATTTCAAAAAGAAAAACAAAAGATTATTGAAATAAACTGGGGCTGGAAATTTTGCTTAGCAGGTAAAGTTGCCACCTGCAGTGCTAACATCCCATATGGGCACCATCTCATGTCCAGGCTGCTATACTTATGATCCAGCTCTTTGCTATGGCCTGGGAAAGCAGTAGACATTGTCCAAAGTCCTTGATCCCCTGCACCTGTGTGGGAGACCTAGAAAAACCCCTGGCTCATGGCTTCAGATAGGTGCAGCTGGGGAGTGAACTAGCAGGTGGAAGACCTCTCTCTTTATCACCTTCTTTCTCTATGTAACTCAAATAAATAAATCTTTAAACAACAACAAAAAAAGAAATAAACTGCTTATGATTCCCTTGATGTAAATGCCTGCAACATTTCTGTATTTTAAATTAATTTTGAATATTTTATTTATAGCCACTATATCTCCTGTGAACCCATTCTGCTCCTATAAAATTCCCCACTGGTATACTCAGTAGTCAAAATATAATATACATAGAAATATGCACATTTATCTGTTGTATTTGAATTTATATCTACCACTTGACTAGATACTCAACCTAATTTATGTCAAATCTAGCACAAGAAATTTCAGGGTACATTATTGTGCTTTGTCACTGGTAAGACATCATCTGTCTAAATTCTAGAAGTTGCCAGAGCAAACTTCATGTTCATACTATTTGAGAACAATCTAATGCCACTTCCATAACTCTTATTAGCAGTCTTTTATAGCCTTTGTGTATTATCATGAAACTTTAACATTTCATGAAGGGCATTTAGGCTATTTACTTGTTTGGTCTTTGAATTCATGGAGCTCACTTTTTTAAAATGTTGAAGCAACTCAGCATAACAAGGATAAATATCATTTGGTCCAGATGGATGATCTTTCCAATAAATTTTGGAGCTGATTAGCTAGTATCTTGTTGAAGGGTTTTGCGTCTATGTTCAGTCTTGTTTTATTTTTTTCAAGGTTAATTATTTCTTTCATCCTACTAATTTGGGGTTTGGGATATTTTTTTCTTTTTTTCTAGGTCCTTGTAATGTGTTGTTAGATCATTTTTGATGCCTTTATAACTTCTTGATGTAGATGCTAATTGCTGTAACATTTCCTTTTAACATTCCTTATGCTACATCCCATAAATTTGGATATATTGTGTTGTTAATTTATTCCTCGATATTATTATTTCCATTTTTTATCCACTGTTTAAAAGGGACACGTTATTCAATCTCCTTGTGTTTGTAAACTCCACAGTTGTGGGGTGAACTGTACTATAGGTGTCAATTAGGTTCCTTTGGTCTGTTAGGAGATTAGTCATATTCCTTCATTTAATTTTGAATATTTCATATATACATTGACAAAAGGTAGTTATTAAAGTCCCCCATTATTATTTTTAAGACTTATTTATTTATTTATTTATTTATTTATTTATTTATTTATTTGAAAGACAACATTACAGAGAGGCAGAGTTAGAGAGAGAGAGAGAAGTCAGCCTGATGGTTCACTCCCCAGATGGCCACAACAGCAGGAGCTATACTGATCCAAAGTCAGGAACCTGGAGTGACCAAAACTTACAGAGTCAAATCACTTCTCAGTAAGTAACCAGATAACCAAGCCATCAAAGTAATTGGAGACCTTTGAAGGAGAACAGATCAACACATATGAGATGTTTAGAATGTAGTCATTGGGCATACAGACACAGGAGAAAACCCTGAGATGTAGTAATATTGGTTCCAGAAACATAAGGAGGACATTGGCTATAGGTAAATGGCATTGAGGCATCTGATAAAGACAATTGCTTCAAGCATTGGCATGGAGATATCTAAAGTCTTGCATGATATGGAAGCTCAGGAAATAAAGTCACTCCATGGTAGGCTCAAAGCCATTCTGAACAAGGAATGTAGATAACTGAGAGAAGATCAAGACTACAGGCAGAGAGGCTGGAGGGCATAAAGATCATCATTGAATGCAGAGTGGAGACAAGCAAAGAAAGTTCTGCTATAGACACAGGGGTGGAAACTCAATACTGGCACATGGTGTAGGCACAAGCGATGGTAGGAACTTTTGAGGGCTGATATAGATGATAGATTTTAAAAACAACACAATAGCAGCTCTTTCTCCTGAGCATACCTGTGTTGCTTGTCAGTGTGCCTTATGCTTTAAATAAGTCTTGCCTCTATTAATTTTCTTTAAATCTCTTCCTTGAGTCCTTCTGGATAGGGGCAGTAAAAATCCTAAGAGACTATAGATTTTGAAATAGATGATGAATGGTGACTAATATTCTGATAAGGCAAATCCCAAGTAGCAATAAACCATGCAGTTATCTGAGAAAAGAGCCTTCCAGGAAGGAAGGAAGACCACATGCTGTTGAAAAGAAGGGGGTGAAGGGTCTTGTGAGGATAGGGGAGACAGGCGGGGGTAGTGTTGAGGTCTAGGATGGTGCCAAAGGTTGTGTAGAGCTTGCAGGCCCTAGAAATGTTTCAGATTATTATTCCCAAATAAAGAAGGCACTGAAGGAATTTGACCTCACTTCAATTTCACAGAAATGTCTCTGGTTGCCTGCTCTGGGAAGCATGAGGGAGGCAGCTGTGTCCAACCGTAACCTGAAGGATTAGTCTAGATGAGAGGTGCAGGAGTTTGAGAGCAACTGTGGAAAGGGATAGGAACTCCTGCATATCCACCATGATGCCTCTGTTCCTCAGACTTCCATCAATAGCCCCAGTTCACTGCAGTATTGACATCTCTGATGTCCTCCTCCTTTCCTGTCCAAAATCTTCTTCATGTGTTATTTCCCACCCTCTTCATACAAGCACTTGCTGCCTAAATCCAACACCTCATCTGTGAAGCTTTCTAAGAGGCAGTCATAACTTGTGCCTGACCCAGCTTCTCTAAGGAAGCTTCTAACTTATGCTTGGGGAGAACATACAGCCCAAATCCAGACTTTTCCAGGGCTCTAAAAATAAAAAAAAATTAAAATTAAAATAGGACAACAGACAACCTGAGTCATAGTTAAACAGAACTGTAGGTTTAGGACATCAAAATTGATTAGGATGGTAACTATGACAACACAGTGGTTTCTATGTTGTCAAAATTTATGTTGCTATCAAAAGTGTTTTATGACATCATGATGATATGTTTATGTTTTTGCTAATCATACGTCACACTTTATGGCATATAGTTGATTATGAAATCACAATGGATTTTAGGACATCACACTTATGACATAGCAATTGTTTATGACATCCAAATTTATGACATCACAATTATTACACAATTATTACAAAACAGTAGCAGATTTATGATATCATGGTTGTAGTTTTAAGAATAAGATATTGGTTTGTGATATCATAATCAAGTATTTTTTAGCATTTTAAATGGTAAGGACATCATGATGATGGATTTATACGTCACAATAGATTTGGACATCACAGTGTTTTTAGGACCTTTGTGTTGATTGCCCATCTCTTTGGTGATTTAAAACATCACAATTGCATATGAAAACACTGTTGGTTTATGATATCACCATTGATTTTGACATAACAATTCTTTATTACAGCATGATGGCTTATAGCATATTTGATTATGCCATCAAAAAGGTCAATTTATTATGTCACAGTGGTTTTATCTCTTCAAAATCAATTATGATTTCATACCATTGGCTTATGATGTAACAATAGTGGTTGCATATACAAATTGATTATAATTAGAAACATTATTATAAAATTATGATTATGAAATAACAGTGATTGCTTTATAATACCACAATATTTTTATGATGTCACATTTGATTTTGACAGGCCAATTATTTTTAAATTTTTACAGTGTTAGATGTATGGATATAAAATTGTTTAGGACAGCAGAATGTTTTTTATGACATCACAATTGAATTTTATATCCTACTGAAGTTTATAACATCACAATTGATTATGAAAAGACATTGGTTGATTCACAAAACTGCCATGGTGGACTTACGGTGTAATGATATTGGAATGTAAGGGTCGCGGAACGTCTACTGCCAAGGAACGACTCCAAGAGACACTCTCATGCAATCAGCAAAGGGTTTATTTTCTCCAGCATGCTGGGGCTGTCTGAACACTCAGGAACAGAGCAGACCAGAGAGAAAGAAGGCTAGGGTTTTTATAGAGTGCAACAAACAAACGGGAGGGCAAAGGCCACTAAGCTACAGAAACTTATTGCAGCTCTTTCCAGGCACCTGCAAGCATTATCATGTGAGACAGTTACACAAAGCAGTTTCCCAAGGCTATTTCTCAAGCGGATGGGGACAGTTTCACAGGCAAGTGGAGACACATGTTTCAACAGAGATAGTTTGGTTCTTTATCACTATGGCTACACTTGGATTTTTGCAGTTTCAGTTTTATGGCCTTACTTTTAAGCTTTTAACCCTTCAATATTGGTTTATGGTATCACAATTTATTTTGACATGACAACCATGACTTATAGCATTACAATTGCATTAATTACATCACAAAAACTGGAATTTAACCTCCCAATGGTAGGGTTACTATATGACAATATTGGTTTATGATCTCACATTGATTTCCTGACATCATAACTGATTTCTCACACAATTGTTTTATGACATTAGAATTTTGGATTTGTGACTTCACAATTGTAGCTTATATATCACAATTATTTTATGATATCAGAACAGATTATGGCATCAAAATGATTTTTAGAACATCATAATTGATTATTACATAATATTAGTGGCTTATGACATGAAAAAGATGACATAGCAATGGTATTATAACATCACACTAAATGTCAACATCATATTGTATTTATGAAATCACAATGGCTTGTTTGGAGGTTCTAGCAGGGGAGCACAGCTACTCGTATACCCTTGACCAAAGACCGGTCCTCCTCCAGCTGGGAAGGTCGTCCTCTTCGACCGAGCGCACAGCTTCAGGAGGGACGCACATGGAGCGGTGAGGGAGGAAGGGGACACCCGCCTAGCCAGCCAGATCAGCCGAACCAACCCCGGCGATCAATGGGGTGACAGATGTCACACCCAGATCACCCTCACATCCAAAATTTGGAACATGCTCAATCGGACTGGCCGCAAATGGTGGAGTTAGAAATGTGCCAGGGGATTCCAACACAATCCCATCAAGATGGCATGTACCAATGCCATCGCACTAGTCCAAGTGATCAATTTCAGCTCACAATTGATAGCTCTGATAGGTCTAAGAGTCAAAGAGATCACACAAACAAGACAAGTATCCGCTAATACTAACTGATAGAATCAAAAAGGGAGAGAAAGATCCAACATGGGAAATGGGATACACAGCAGACTCATAGGATGGCAGATGTCCTAAACAACACTCTGGCCTCAGAATCAGCCCTCAAGGCATTCAGATCTGGCGGAAGAGCCCATGAGAGTATAGCAGGTACGGAAAGCCAAGATATCATGGAAAAAAAAAGACCTAAATGAATGATCTCTGTGAGTGAGATCCCAGTGGAAAGAATGAGGCCATCAAAGAAGGAGGTACCCTTCTCCGAAGGGAGGTGAGAACTTCCACTTTGACTATGACCCTATCGGAATAAGATCAAAGTCAGCGAACTCTAAAGGCTTCCATAGCCCTGGCAACTCATGACTAGAGCCTAGGGAGATTACTGACGCCATGAACAGGAGTGTCAAATTGTTAAATCAGCAACAGGAGTCACTGTGTACTTACATCTCACGTGGGATCTGTCCCTAATGTGTCGTCTAAAGCGAAGTGATGCTATAACTAGTACTGAAACAGTATTTTTATACTTTGCGTTTCTGTGTGGGCACAAACTGATGAGGTCTTTACTAATTATATACTGAAGTGATCTTCTGTATATAAAGAGAATTGGAAATGAAAAAAAAAAAACAACCTGGTGTTAAAATGGAAATGGCATAGAAAATTAATTAATTTGAAAAAAAATTATGTAGGTTCTGTGTCTTTAATGTGCTGTACATTGCTATTTAATGCTATAATTAGTAATCCAATGGTAGATTTTTCACTTTATGTTGCTATATGGGCAAAATGTTGAAATATTTACCTAATATATACTAAACTGATCTTCTGTATACAAAGAGAATTGAAAATGAATGTTTACATGAATGGAAGGGGAAAGGGAGCGGGAAAGGGGAGGGTTGCGTGCGGGAGGGAAGTTATGGGAGGGGGGAAGCCATTGTAACCCATAAGCTATACTTTGGAAATTTATATTCATTAAATAAAAGTTTAATAAAACAAAAGAAATCAGAATGGCAATTTATGACTTCAAAGGTTTATTATAGTACAATGATTTTATGACATCACAATTATGGCATTAAAGTATTAATTTATGAAATCATCCTTATATTTTGATATCATCATTGTTTATGATGTGATATTGAGTTTTATGACCTTACAATTGCGTATATCACAATGGTAGTTCTTAAATTTGAGAATTTATTTATGCTTGCAGTATGCTAAAAATATGTTTAATATCTGGCCCCAATTTGTGGTATGAATATATTAAGGGTTCAAACAAATTACATCCTAATACTGTGACTTTCATTTACAGAGAAGACAGAATTTGCATTTCTGTTTATGGATCCAATGAATTTTATATTCAATTATTTACTTTTGTTGAGAAATTTGATATTGATAGTATTACTCTGTGTATCTAATATTATATCTTTCTTTCCTCCTATAAATTTTAATTTTCATGGTTATATAATCTGAATTTTTGTCATGAGTTCTTTCTTATGGACAGAGAATGCCAGATGATACACAAATGGCTTTCTTTTTTTTAACTTTTACTTAATAAATATAAATTTCCAAAGTACAGCTTATGGATTACAATGGCGTCCCTCACCTTTCCCGCTCTCTCTCCCCTTCCATTCACATCAAGATTCATTTTCAATTCTCTTTATATACAGAAGATCAGTTTACTATATATTAGGTAAAGATTTCAACAGTTTGCCCCCACATAGCAACACAAAGTGAAAAATACTGTTAGAGTACTAGTTATAGCATTAAATAACAAGGTACAGCACACTAAGGACAGAGATCCTACATGATTTTTTTTAAAAATTAATTAATTTTCTATGCAATTTCCAATTAAACACCAAGGGTTTCTATTTTTTTTTCATTTTCAATTCTCTTTATATACAGAAGATCGATTCTGCATATACTTAGTAAATATTTCATCAGTTTGCACCCTCACAGAAATACAAAGTGTAAAAATACTGTTTCAGTACTAGTTATAGCATTACTTAATGTTGGAAAACATATTAAGGACAGATCCCACATGAGATGTAAGTACACAGTGACTCCTGTTGCTGATTTAACAATTTGACACTCTTGTTTATGGCGTCAGTAATCTCCCTAGGCTCTAGTCATGAGTTGCCAAGGATATGGAAGCATTTAGGGTTCGCTGATTTTGATCTAATTCCGATAGGGTCATAGTCAAAGTGGAAGTTTTCTCCTCCCTTCAGAGGAAGGTACCTCCATCTTTGATGGCCCCATTTTTTCCACTGGGCTCTCACTCGCAGAGATCTTTCACTTAGGTCTTTTTTTTCTTTTCCATGGTGTCTTGGCTTTCCATGCCTACAATACTCTCATGGGCTCTTCAGCCAGATCCGAATGCCTTAAGGGCTGATTCTGAGGCCAGAGTGCTATGTAGGACATCTGCCACTCTATGAGTCTGCTGTGTATCATTCTTTCCCTTTTTGATTCTATCAGTTAGTATTAGCAATCACTAGTCTTCTTTGTGTGATCACTTTGATTCTTAGACTTATCAGTGTGATCAATTGTGAACTGAAGATGATTACTTGGACTAGTGAGATGGCATTGGTACATGCCACCTTGAATGGATTGTATTGGAATACCCTGGCACATTTCTAACACAACCATTTGGGTCAAGTCCAATTGAGCATGTACCAAATTGTACATCTCCTCTCTCTCTTTTTCCACTCTTATATTTAACAGGGATCACTTTTGAGTTAAAATTTAAACACCTAAGAATAATTGTGTGTTCATTACAGAGTTCAACCACTAGTACTAGAACAACAACAACAACAACAACAAATACTAAAAAGGATAAAGTATTACATTGTACATCAAGAGTCAGGACAAGAGCTTATCAGGTCATTGCTTCTTATAGTGTCCATTTCACTTCAAAAGGTTTCCCCTATGGTGCTCAGTTAATTGTCACCAATCAGGGAGAACAAATGATATTTGTCTCTTTGGGACGGGCTTAATTCACTCAGCATGATGTTTTCCAAATTTTTCCATCTTGTTGCAAATGACAGGGTTTCATTGTTTTTGACTGCTGTATAGCATTCTATAGAGTACATGTCCCATAATTTCTTTATCCAGTCTACTGTTGATGGGCCTTTGGGTTGGTTCCAGGTCTTAGCTATTGTAAACTAAGCTGCAATAAACATTAAGGTGCAGGCAGCTTTTTTGTTTGCCAATTTAATTTCCTTTGGGTAAATTCCAAGGAGTGGGATGGCTGGGTTGTATGGTAGGGTTATATTCAGGTTTCTGAGGAATCTCCAGAGTGACTTCCATAGTGGCTTAACCAGTTTGCATTCCCACCAACAGTGGGTTAGTGTCTCTTTTTCCCCACCTTCTCTCCAGCATCTGTTGTGGGTAGATTTCTGAATGTGAGCCATTCTCACCGGGGTGAGGTGAAACCTCATTATGGTTTTGATTTGCATTTCTTTGATTGCTAGTGATCTTGAACATTTCTTCATGTGTCAGTTAGCCATTTGGATTTCCTCTTTTGAAAAATGTCTGTCGAGGTCCTTGGCCCATCTCTTAAGTGGGTTGTTTGTTTTGATGTTGTTGAGTTTCTTGAGTTCTTTTTAGATTCTGGTTATCAACCCTTTATCTGTAGCATAGTTTGCAAATATTTTTCCCATTCTGTCCCTTGCCTCTTCACTCTCCTGACTGTTTCTTTTGCAGCACAGAAACTTCGCAATTTGATATAATCCCAATAGTTAACTTTGGCTTTGACTGCCTAAGTCTGCAGGGCTTTTTTAGGAAGTCTTTGCCGGTGCCAATATCCTGCAGGGTTTCTCCAATGCTCTATAATAATTTGACGATATCAGGTCATAGATTTAAGTCTTTAATCCATGTTGAGTGAATTTTTGTGTAAGGTGAATGGTAGGGGTCTTGCTTCATGATTCTGCATGTGCAAATCCAATTTTCCCAGCACCATTTATTGAATAGACTGTCCTTACTCCAGGGATTGGTTTTGGTTCTTTGATCAAATATAAGTAGGCTGTAGAAGTTTGGATTGATTTCTGGTGTTTCTATTCTGTTCCATTGGTCTATCCATCTGTTTCTGTACCAGTACCATATTCTTTTAATAACAACTGCCCTGTTGTATGTCCTGAAGTCTGGTATTGTGATGCCTCCAGCTTTGCTTTAGCTATACGAGGTCTCCTGTGTCTGCATATGAATTTCAGTATCATTTTTTCCAGATCTGAGAAGAATGCCTTTGGTATTTTTTTTGAACTTTTATTTAATGAATATAAATTTCCAAAGTATAGCTTATGGGTTACAATGGCTTCCCCCCTCCCATAACTTCCCTCCCGCACGCAACCCTCCCCTTTCCCGCTCCCTTTCCCCTTCCATTCATGTAAACATTCATTTTCAATTCTCTTTGTATACAGAAGATCAGTTTAGTATATATTAGGTAAAGATTTCAACATTTTGCCCATATAGCAACATAAAGTGAAAAATCTACCATTGGATTACTAATTATAGCATTAAATAGCAATGTACAGCACATTAAAGACACAGAACCTACATAATTTTTTTTCAAATTAATTAATTTTCTATGCCATTTCCATTTTAACACCAGGTTGTTTTTTTTTTCATTTCCAATTCTCTTTATATACAGAAGATCACTTCAGTATATAATTAGTAAAGACCTCATCAGTTTGTGCCCACACAGAAACGCAAAGTATAAAAATACTGTTTCAGTACTAGTTATAGCATCACTTCGCTTTAGACGACACATTAGGGACAGATCCCACATGGGGTGTAAGTACACAGTGACTCCTGTTGCTGATTTAACAATTTGACACTCCTGTTCATGGCGTCAGTAATCTCCCTAGGCTCTAGTCATGAGTTGCCAGGGCTATGGAAGACTTTAGAGTTCGCTGACTTTGATCTTATTCCGATAGGGTCATAGTCAAAGTGGAAGTTCTCTCCTCCCTTCGGAGAAGGGTACCTCCTTCTTTGATGGCCCCGTTCTTTCCACTGGGATCTCACTCACCAAGATCATTCATTTAGGTCTTTTTTTTTCCATGATATCTTGGCTTTCCATGCCTGCTATACTCTCATGGGCTCTTCAGCCAGATCTGAATGCCTTAAGGCCTGACTCTGAGGCCAGAGTGTTGTTTAGGACATCTGCCATCCTATGAGTCTGCTGTGTATCCCACTTCCCATGTTGGATCTTTCTCTCCCTTTTTGATTCTATCAGTTAGTATTAGCGGATACTTGTCTTGTTTGTGTGATCTCTTTGACTCTTAGACCTATCAGAGCTATCAATTGTGAGCTGAAATTGATCACTTGGACTAGTGTGATGGCATTGGTACATGCCATCTTGATGGGATTGTGTTGGAATCCCCTGGCACATTTCTAACTCCACCATTTGCGGCCAGTCCATTTGAGCATGTTCCAAATTGTTCATCTCCTCCCTCTCTTTTTCCACTCTTAGAAATAACAGGGATCACTTTTCAGTTAAAATTTAAACACCTAAGAATAATTGTGTGTTAATTACTGAGTTCAACCAATAGTACTAGAACAACAACAATAACAACAAATACTAAAAAGGATAAAGTATTACATTGTACATCTAAAGTCAGGACAGGAGCTGATCAGTTCATTGTTGCTTATAGTGTCCATTTCACTTAACAGGTTTCCCCTTTGGCACTCAGTTGTCACCGATCAGGGAAAACAAATGATATTTTTCTCTTTGGGACTGGCTTAATTCACTCAGCATGATGTTTTCAGATTCCTCCATCTTGTTGCAAATGACTGGATTTTGTTGTTTCTTACTGCTGTATAGTATTCTATGGAGTACATGTCCCATAATTTCTTTATCCAGTCTACTGTTGATGGGCATTTGGGTTGGTTCCAGGTCTTAGCTATTGTGAATTGAGCTGCAATAAACATTAAGGTGCAGACAGCATTTTTGTTTGCCAATTTAATTTCCTTTGGGTAAATTCCAAGGAGTGGGATGGCTGGGTTGTATGGTAGGGTTATGTTCAGGTTTCTGAGGAATCTCCAGACTGACATCCATAGTGGCTTAACCAGTTTGCATTCCCACCAACAGTGGCTTAGTGTCCCTTTTTCCCCACATCCTCTCCAGCATCTGTTGTTGGTAGATTTCTGAATGTGAGCCATTCTCACCGGGGTGAGATGGAACCTCATTGTGGTTTTGATTTGCATTTCTCTGATTGCTAGTGATCTTGAACATTTTTTCATGTGTCTGTTGGCCATTTGGATTTCCTCTTTTGAAAAATGTCTATTGAGGTCCTTGGCCCATTTCTTAAGTGGGTTGTTTGTTTTGTTGTTGTGGATTTTCTTGATTTCTTTGTAGATTCTGGTTATCAATCCTTTATCTGTAGTATAGTTTGCGAATATTTTTTCCCATTCTGTTGGTTGCCTCTTCATTTTCCTGACTGTTTCTTTTGAAGTACAGAAACTTCTCAATTTGATGCAATCCCAAATGTTAATTTTGGTTTTGACTGCCTGTGCTGTTGGAGTATTTTCCAGGAAGTCTTTGCCTGTGCCTATATCTTGCAGGGTTTCTCCAATGCTCTCTAATAATTTGATGGTTTCGGGTCATAGATTTAAGTCTTTAATCCATGTTGAGTGAATTTTTGTGTAAGGTGATAGGTATGGGTCTTGCTTCAAGCTTCTGCACGTGGAAATCCAATTTTCCCAGCACCATTTATTGAATAGACTGTCCTTATTCCAGGGATTAGATTTGGATCTTTGGTCAAATATAAGTTGGCTGTAGATGTTTGGATTGATTTCTGGTGTTTCTATTCTGTTCCATTGGTCTATCCATCTGTTTCTGTACCAGTACCATGCTGTTTTGATAACTACTGCCCTGTAGTATGCCTTGAAATCTGGTATTGTGATGCCTCCGGCTTTGTTTTTGTTGTACAGGATTGCTTTGGCTATTCGAGGTCTTCTGTGTCTCCATATGAATTTCAGCATCATTTTTTCCAGATCTGAGAAGAAGATCTTCGGAATCTTGATGGCTATTGCATTGAATGTATAAATTGCTTTTGGGAGAATAGACATTTTGATGATATTGATTCTTCCAATCCATGAGCATGGAAGATTTCTCCATTTTTTGGTATCCTCTTCTATTTCTTTCTTTTAGGTTTTGTAATTTTCAGCGTAGAAATATTTAATGTCCTTTGTTAAGTTTATTGCAAGGTATTTGATTATTTTTGTAGCTATTGTGAATGGGATTGATCTTAGAAGTTCTTTCTCCACCGTGGAATTCCCTGCGTATACCAAGGCTGTTGATTTTTGTGCATTGATTTTATATCCTGCTACTTTGCCAAACTCTTCGATGAGTTCCAATAGCTCTTAGTAGAGTTCTTTGGAACCCCTAAATAAAGAATCATATCATCAGCAAAGAGGGATAGTTTGAGTTCTTCCTTCCCAATTTGTATTCCTTTAATTTCTTTTTCTTGCCTAATAGCTCTGGCTAAAACTTCCAGAACTATATTGAAGAGCAGTGGTGAGAGTGGGCATCCCTGTCTGGTACCAGATCTCAGCAGAAATGCTTCCAACTTTTCACCATTCAACAGGATGTTGGCCATGAGTTTTTCATATATTGCTTTGATCGTATTGAGGAATTTTCCTTCCATACACAGCTTGCTTAGAGTTTTCATCTGAAAGTGTGTTGTATTTTATCAAATGCTTTCTCTGCGTCTATTGAGAGAATCATATGGTTTTTCTTCTGCAGTCTGTTAATGTGGTGTATTACGTTGATTGTTTTGCGAACATTGAACCATCCCTGCATACCAGGGATAAATCACACTTCATCTGGGTGGATGATCTTTCTGATGTGTTATTGCATTCTATTGGCCAGAATTTTATTGAGGATTTTTGCATCTATGTTCATCAGGAATATTGTAATTCTGTAATACTGTAATTCTCTTTCAATGCTGCATCTTTTTCTGGCTTAGGAATTAAGGTGATGCTGGCTTCATGGAAAGAATTTGGGAGGATTATCTCTTTTTTGATTGCTCTGAATAGTTTGAGAAGGATTGGAGTTAGTTCTTCTTTAAATGTCTGGTAGAATTCAGTGTTGACGTCATCTGGTCCTGGGTTTTTATTGTTGGGAGGACCTTTATTACTGTTGCACTTTCTGTCTCAGTTATGGGTCTGTTTAGGTTTTCTAAGTCTTCCTGGCTCAATTTAGGTAGGTTGTATGTGTCCAGGAATCTATCCATTTCTGATAGATTTCCCTGTTTGCTGGCAAACAAGTCCTTGTAGTGATTTCTGATGATTCTTTTTATTTCTGTGGTGTCTGTTACATTTCCTTTTTCATCTCTGATTTTATTGATTTGGGTCTTTTCTCTTCCTTTTTTAGTTAATTGGGCCAATGGGGTGTCAATTTTATATATTTTTTCAAAAAACTGGCACCTCTTTGGCTGATGTGTTGTAATTTTTTTTTGATTCAATCCTGTTGATTTCTTCTTTGATTTTAATTATTACTCCTCTCCTACTAGCTTTGGGTTTGGTTTGCTTCTGATTTTCTTGATCCTTGAGGTGCCTTGAAAGCTCATCTATTTGGTGCCTTTCCAATTTCTTGATGTAGGCACCTACTAATATAATCTTTCCTCTTAACGCTGATTTTGTTGTATCCCATAGTTTTTGGTATGTTGTGCTGTTACCCTCATTTACTTCCAGAAAATTTTTGGTTTCTCTTTAATTTCTTCAATGACCCATTGTTCATTCAGGATCATGTTGTTCAATCTCCATGTGTTTGCATATGCTTAATGGATTTTCAAGTAGCTAATTTCCAACTTCATTCCTTTATGGTCTGAGAAACTGTATGGTATGATTCTAATTCTTTTGAATTTGCTAAGACTTGCTTTATGGCCTAGTATGTAGTCAATCCTAGAGAAGGTTCCATGTACTGCTGAGAAGAATGTAAATTCTGTATGTGTAGGATGAAAAGTTCTGTAGATATCTATTAGATCCATTTGGGATATAGTGTCATTTAAATCTACTCTCTCCTTGTAGATCTTCTGTCCTGTTGCTCTATCTCTGAGAGTGGAATATTGAAGTCCCCCAGTACAATTGTATTGGGGTCTAAGTCTCCCATTAAGTCCCTTAACAAATCCTTTAAATAAACCGGTGCCCTGTAATCAGGTGCATAAACATTGTTAATTGTTATATCTTCCTGTTGAATGGATCCCTTAATCATTATATAGTGCCCCCTTTTTTCTCTCCTAACAATCTTTGTAGTAAAGTTTATGTTGTCAATATTAAGATGGCTACGCCCACACACTTTTTTCATTTCTGTTGGCATGATATGTCTTTTTCCAGCCTTTCACTTTCAGTCTGTATGCATCATTGTTGGAAAGATGTGTTTCTTGTAAGCAGCAAAAACATGGGTTTTGCTCCTTAACCCAATCAGCCTGTCAGAGTCTTTTAATTGGACAGTTCAGACCATTAATGTCCAATGTGACTATTGAGAAGGAGTAAATTTGGCCTGTCATTTGCCAAATATATTTTCTAATATATGGTTTGAGATTCCTGTGATCCTTTGCTGTGAGGTTTCCTTCCTTTACCTTGTTTCATATTGGTGACCATGTTTCTGTGTTTCTGTATGTAACACATTTTTAACATCTTTTGCAGGGTAGGATGAGTTGTGACAAATTCTTTCAATTTCTGTTTGCTATGAAAGGTCTTTGTTTCACCTTCATTCACAAATGAGAGCTTTGCAGGACATAATATTCTGGGCTGGCAGTTTTTCTCTCTTAGTACCTGGGCTATATCTCACCATTCCGTCCTAGCTTGTAGGGTTTCTGATGAAAAGTCAGCTGTGAGTCTAATTGGGAATCCTCTGAGAGTAATCTGATGTTTCTCTCTTGCACATTTTAGGTTCTTTTCTTTATGTTTCACTGTGGTGAGTTTGATTAAAACATGTTGTGGTGAGGATCTCTTTTGGCCATGTTTATTAGGGGTTCTATGAGCTTCCTTTATTAGGATGTCTCTGTCCTTCTCCAAACCTGGGGAATTTTCTGCTAGTATCTCTTTAAAATGGCCTTCTAATCCTTTCTCCCTCTCCATGCCTTCAGGAAATCCTAGAACGCGAATCAAAATGTCTTTTCTCCCAAAAGCAATTTATACATTGAATGCGATACCAATCAAGATACTGAAGACATTCTTCTCAGATCTGGAAAAAAATGACGCTGAAATTCATATGCAGACACAGACGACCTCGAATCGACAAAGCAATCTTGTACAACAAAAACAAAGCCTGAGGCATCACAATACCAGATTTCAGGACATACCTCAGGGCAGTTGTTATGAAAACAGCATGGTACTAGTACAGAAACAGATGGATAGACCAATGTTGAATGAAATGGACACTATAAGAAACAATGACCTGATAAGTTCTTGTCCTGACTCTTGATGTACAATGTAATACTTTATCCTCTTTAGTATTTTGTTGTTGTTGTTGTTCTAGCACTAGTAGTTGAACTCTGTAATTAACACACAATTATTCTTAGGTGTTTAAATTTTAACTGAAAGGTGATCCGTGTTAAATATAAGAGTGGAAAAAAGAGAGGAAGAAGATGTCCAATTTGGGACATGCTCAATTGGACTTGACACAAATGGTGGAGTTAGAAATGTGCCAGGGGATTCCAACGATCCCATCAAGGTGGCATGTACCAATGCCATCTCACTAGTCCAAGTGATCAATTTCAGTTCACAAGTGATGACTCCGATAGGTCTAAGAGTCAAAGGGATCACACAAACTAGTGTCTGCTAATACTAACTGCTAGAATCAAAAAGGGAGAGAAGGATACAACATGGGAAATGGGATACACAGCAGACTCATAGAATGGCAGATGTCCTAAACAGCACTCTGGCCTCAGAATCAGCCCTTAAGGCATTCTGATCTGGCTGAAGAGCCCATGAGAGTATTGTAGGCATGGAAATCCACGACACCATGGGAAAGAAAAAAAAAAAGAAGAAGACCTAAAAAAATCTCTGCGAGTGAGATCCCAGTGGGAAGAATGGGGCCATCAAAGATGGAGGTACCCTTCTCCGAAGGGAGGAGAGAACTTCCACTTTGACTATGACCCTATCGGAATTAGATCAAAATCAGCGAACTCTAAAGGCTTCCATAGCCTTGGCGACTCATGACTAGAGCCTAGGGAGATTACTGACATCATAAACAAGAGTGTCAAATTGTTAAATCAGCAACAGGAGTCACTGTGTACTTACATCTCATGTGTGATCTGTCCTTAATGTGTTTTCTAATGTGAAGTGATGCTATAACTAGTACTGAAACAGTATTTTTACACTTTGTGTTTCTGTGTGGGTGCAAACTGATGAAATCTTTACTAAGTATATGCAGTATCAATCTTCTGTATATAAAGATAATTGGAAATGAAAAAAAAAACCTGGTGTTAAATTGGAAATGGCATAGAAAATTAATTTTAATGGATAAATATTTATTTATTTTTATTAAACTTTTATTTAATGAATATAAATTTCCAAAATACAGCTGATGGGTTACAATGTCTTCCCCCTCCCAAAACTTCCCTCCCACCCACAACCCTCCCCTTTCCTGCTCCCTCTCCACTTCCAATAACATCATGATTCATTTTCAATTCTCTTTATATACAGAAGATCAGTTTAATACATATTAGGTAATGATATAAAATTAATTTTTAAAAAATATCATGTAGGATCTCCATCTTTAATGTGCTGTGCACTGTTATTTAATGCTATAACTAGTATTCCAACAGTATTTTTTCATTTTGTGTTGCTATGTGGGGGCAAACTGTAGAAATCTTTACTTAATATATACTGAACTGATCTTCTGTATATAAAGAGAATTGAAAATGAATCTTGATGTGAATGGAAGGGGAGAGGGAGAGGGAAAGGGGAGGATTGCGGGTGGGAGGGAAATTATCAGATGGGGGAAGCCAAGGAAAATCATAAGCTATACTTTGGAAATTTATAGTCATTAAATAAAAGTTTTTAATAATAAAAAAAACTTCCCATCTCCCCCTTTAAAAAAATAAATCGTAATAAATAATCTAGGAACTAAAGTCATTGGATATAATTACAGAAAATAAAATCTTAAAATTCAGTGCATCTATTTTTGGAAAAAATAAGGGTAGGCAATAAATAGTAATCATTGTTTAATAAGTGGAATAAAAAACACTTTAATGAAATAAGTGATGCCACCTGAACTTTTCAGGAACCCTGGGTGTGGGAAGGGATGTCAGAGATGATGTCATCATTTGCTATGTATTTCTACTTCTAATACATATTAAACATAGTTTTAAAAATGTCTCAGGTGTGGATTGTATGTGGTTGAAAATAGTCTTTCTTTCTTGATTCTCCATAATAGAAAGATATATTCATGGTTCATATTCATATTTACAAGCATTAATTATTCCATACTCCTTGTTCTCAATTTGTTTGATGGACTTCTGCTTCTCTTTAATGTCACTTGCATGATTTCAAAAGTGTCTTTTACTTCCTTGGTTAAGTTTATTCCAAGGTATTTGATTGTTTTTGTAGCTCTTATTAATGGGATTGATGTTAGAAGTTTTTTCTCAGCCATGGCATTGCCTGCATATACAAAGGCTGTTGATTTCTGTGCATGGATTTTATATCCTGCTACTTTGCCAAACTCTTCTATGAGTTCTAACAGTCTCTTAGTAGAGTTCTTTGGATCCCCTAAATAAAGAATCATATCATCTGCAAAGAGGGATAGTTTGACTTCTTCGTTCCCAGTTTGTATCCCTTTAATTTCTTTTTCTTGCCTAATGACTCTGGTTAAAACTTTCAGAACTATATTAAATAACAGTGGTAAGAGTGGGCATCCCTGTCTGGTACCAGATTTCAGTGGAAATGCTTCCAACTTTTCCCCATTCAATAGGATGTTGGTCATGGGTTTTTCATATATTGCTTTGATTGTATTGAGGAATGTTCCTTCCATACCCAGTTTGCTTAGAGTTTTCATCATGAAAGGGTGTTGTATTTTATCAAATGCTTTCTCTACATCTATTGAGATAATTGTATTTTTTTTCTTCTGCATTTTGTTAATGTGGTGTGTCACATTGATTGACTTGCGAACATTGAAACATCCATGCATACTAGGTATAAATCCCACTTGGTCCAGGTGGATGATCTTTCTGATGTGTTGTTGCATTCTATTGGCCAGAATTTTATTGAGTATTTTTGCATCTATGTTCATCAGGAATATTGGTCTGTATACCTGTGCTATTAGCATTTGCCCCTATACACAGTGAGTGATACAATTAGGTAAACCATGCAAATCCTTCAAGATTAAGAAATCATTTTGGCCATCTACACAGGGCTTTTCCATGACAGGTGTTTCCTGTGACTAGAATGATATCAATGTCAAATTACTATAATTGTCTCATTTAAAAAATAAAGGGAGGCTGGTGCCATGGCTCAATAGGCAAATCCTCTGCCTGCAGCACCAGTACTCCAGGTTCTAGTTCCAGTCAGGGTGCTGGATTCTGTCCCGGTTGCTCCTCTTCCAGTCTAGCTCTCTGCTGTAGCCTGGGAGTGCTGTGGAGGATGGCTCAGGTCCTTGGGCCATGCACCCACATGGAGACAAGGAGGAAGCACCTGGCTCCTTGCTTCGGAATAGCACAGCACTCTGGCTGCAATGTGCTGGCCATAGCAGCCACTTGGGGGGTGAACCAACAGAAAAGGAAGACCTTTCTCTCTGTCTCTCTCTCTCTTTTACTGTCAAACTCTGCATGCCCCAAAAAAAAAGATTAAAGGGAGATTTTGATATATTTTTAACTTTTATTTAGTAAATATAATTTTCCAAAGTGCAGTTTATGGATTACAATTGCTCCCCCCACCCCGTAACTTCCCTCCCACCTGCACCCATCCCATCTCCTGCTCCCTCTCCCATTCCATTCACATCAAGATTTATTTTCTTTTTTCTTTTTTTTTTCTTTTGACAGGCAGAGTGGATAGTGAGAGAGAGATAGAGAGAAAGGTCTTCCTTTGTGCCGTTGATTCACCCTCCATTGGCCGCTGCAGCTGGCACATTGTGCTGATCTGAAGCCAGGAGCTAGGTGCTTCTCCTGGTCTCCCATGTGGGTGCAGGGCCCAAGGACTTGGGCCATCCTCCACTGCCTTCCTGGGCCATAGCAGAGAGCTGGCCTGGAAGAGGGGCAACCGGGATAGAATCCAGCGCCCCAACTGGGACTAGAACCCAGTGTGCCGGTGCCACAAGGTGGAGGATTAGCCTGTTAAACCACAGCACTGGCCAAGATTCATTTCAATTCTCTTTATATACAGAAGATCGATTTAGTATATATTAAGTAAAGATTTCATCAGTTTGCGCCCACACAGAACATAAAGTGTAAAATACTGTTTGAGCACTAGTTATAGCATTAATTCACATTGGACAACACATTAAGGACAGAGAGATTTTGATATTTTGAATTCAGTTATCCCAAGAATCATTGAGATTAACAGCACACAGAGTTTCTGACCTTGAGTATGTTTCTAATTTAGTGGAGGCAAAGGTACAGTTGAGATTCTAAACATGGGAAATTTAAATACCTTGCTTTAAGAGGAGAAGAGTGACTGGAATATTTGTGCTTTGCCTACTTGTAGAATTACCATAGTCATTTTGTTTCCCAAGCACATTCTACATAAGGTTAGTGATCTAGTCCAGGCTGTGGCAGAAGGGGATACAGTAACAACTTTTTGGAGCCAGCATTGTGCAACAAGTTATGCAATTGCCAACGATGCTGGCATTGGAAATGGGTGCTGGTTCAAGTCCCAGCTTCCTCATTTATGATCAAATTTCCTGATCATGTGTTTTGGAAAGCACCAGGTAGTGGTCCACATCATTGGGTCCTTGTGTCCTAGTGGAAGACCCAGATCATGTTCCATTGTTTTGGATTCAGGCTACCCTAGATTGTCCATGGTTACCATTTGGGGAGTGAACAAGTTTAATAAATATTTATCTCTTTCTTATCCTTGTCTCTGTAACTATGCATTTCAAATATAAACAATTCATTGAAAAGTAAATAACAGCTTTTTTATATTAGAAGGAAGAAAATCCATTTGTTGTCTATTTTTATATTTTTTAATGTTTGCACAGCTAGAGAATAGACACTTTCATGATTATTTCTTTATCAATATATCCATTTTATTTCATCCAACTTGTACTGCTAAAATGAAATATATCTGGCTAGGTAATTCACAATATGCAGGAATTCATTCCCTCATATTTGGAGACTATGCATTTTAAAAGTGATTCTTCACTATAACAAGAACCCAGTCACTGGTTCCAGATGACACTTATTTTCTGTAATGTAAGACAATGTCTTCACTTAGAAGAAGACTCAGGAGCTTAAATGAATGAGTCCCCTTAGTTATGTTTACCCAAATAACAGCCCATTTATACATAAGTGTGTACTCCATGACTAATCACCTGACAATGGCCTTCCTTCTTAACTCCACTGTCTTGCTGATTGCATCTCCACATGAATTTTGGAGGGAGACATCCAAACCATAGCATTCCCTTCAGTGTGAATCCTTCCCTTAATCTTAGAAAAGAACAAAATTAAGAACAATCCCATAGACCTAAAATGAAATGATTCTTTAAGTGGAAATTCCCAGTGCTGGCTGAAAGGAGGACCATATATCCTGCTCACTGTTAGAATAACAAACCTAGGAGAACAATCATAAATTTTAAATAATTATCTGTTTAGTAAGTTTTATAATGAACATATAATAAGACTTAAGGCAGGGCCACAAATGTTTGGACTTTATTTTTTTTTTTAATTTGAAACATTTACATGCACATTTCTCCCATGGCTTTTCAATGGATACATATGGGAGATAGACTGCTTGGATTGTTTCAAGGATTTGGTCCCTTGGAAATGCTGAATGAACCTTGCATTGTACCCTATGTTTTGAATATAATCCATCACATTAGGTTATATATGAAATTTCCAGTAATTACATCATGTCAGCACATAAAATGTCTCAGAATTTAAAGCTTTTGGGATTTTGTGCTTATGAATATGCAATCCAGAATGTTGAAGCATTTACATTGAACTATTTCATTTATGTCCAGAATTACCAAACATGTTCCCTCTTTCAGTAGCAAAGGCCTTAGTCCCTAAATTTCTTCCCAGAAGCTTGAATCACAGCTCTATATTGAGTCTTTCATATTTATTCCTGTTCTCCATGTATTGGTTCCTGAATCCAAGCATTTGTTCTTAGATTCAAATTGTTTCCTGGGTTCTGGGTACATCCCTTCAATCCCCAGTCCTAGTATCCAGGAATGACTCTACAACTTAGATTCATGATTCTGTCCATGAGAGTATCCTCTAGATAGACAATGCCCACAGTTATAACTTGGATGTGACTCCACATCCTCAGCTTCCACTTTGAGGCTTACAACACTGTCTCCTGCACTAAAGTTCCTACATGCAGAATAGCCCTTGGCATTCACAGACTTCCACTATGCACTTCATGCACTGCAGTCTGGAGTGACAGAACTGCAGCAGTTTAGCACTCAGTGTTAACTCTTACAGGCAAATGATGGGGAAGGTGGACTGATCCTCTGTGCACCAAATGGGTTCAGCTGGGTAAGGGAAAAGGGTGCTTTCTCTGTGCTCATATTTGGTGCTTCTTCCTTTCTCCTTGGAATTGCTCTCATGTACAAGTTCAAGGTTACATATCAGCTCAAATTGCAGTCAAACTTGCTGTCCCATGGAGAAAGGGTCTCCCAAGAGAAGTGTCAATGCCCTGGCACCAGTGGCCCAGCTGAGCAGATTAATATAGAATAAGTGTCTCCAGGTGCTGCTGTGGGAGCATCAGAAAAAGTTATGAAATGGGACTCATCCCTTGGGGATCTGATATGTGACTGAGCTGAGAAGGAACAGTATGCGGAGGTGGATTGGATGAGCCAGAAGGAACAGAAGGCCTTTTCAGAAAAATGAACTTGAACTCATTTCCTCCCACCACAGGAAAAATCCCCCATTGCTACAGCACTTGCCATATGAACTGCTCACATTATTTATGGCATCACATGAATGGTTTATGATATATGTTTAGAATATAACAAAATTGTGAATAATATCACAATGGTTTAGGACTTCATAATGGGTGCTTTATGACAACACAAATATTGTTAACATGCCATGGGTTGATTTATGATGTCACCATATTTTATGACATTAAGATGATTATTTTATGATATCACGATGGAGAACAATATCACAATGTTTCGTAGTACCACGATGGTTAGCTTATTATATCTCTGCCTGGTTTATGAAATCCCAACTGTGAATGGCATCATGATGTTTTATGACACAAGTTTTGATTTATTACACGTGGTTTGTGTCATTATGATGTGAGTGACATCACTGTAATTCACAACATCACAATGCTTATTCTAGTGCAGCACAATTCTGAATGTTTATGACACCACAATATTTGGTATATGGCGTCAAGAAATTGAATGACATCACAGTGTTTTGATTATGTCTCCATGGTGAATGACAAAAACTATTGTTCAGTTTTATCATTCCAATGTTTGTTTCATTACATCACATTGTTGAATGACACAATTTTAAATTCATGATGGTTTATGATATCAGAATGTGATTGACCTAATTTTACTTCATCAAATGGTTGGTTTATGACATCAAAGCGTTGAAAGGGATCACAAATCTTCATGACATTGCAGTGTTTGTTTTATGATCTCACAATGGTACAAAATATTACAAATGTTTATGATATAACTGTTTTAGGGACTAAAAATGGTAAGTTTATGGAATTATAGTTCTAAATTACATCAAACTTTATTATCACACCACAATAGATTAAGACAACAATATAATTCATTTATGATATCACAGTAGACTAACCACAAATATTATGGTATCACAAAATTCAGCCTAGGACATATCAAGTGATGGGAATGTACATAAATTATGAATGACATCATAATATTCCATGACAACAAAATGATTGCCATATGGCGTGTCAGTGATTACATCACAAAATTTACCACATCACACAATTATAATAACTCACTAGTTTAGTATGCCAATATGCTTTTTATGACTCATAATTTATTGTATCAGTGATAAGTATATTAAAACAAAATGGAAGTATGCAACATCCCAGTTGATTGATGCATTGCAATTGTAGCTTTATAATTCACAATTATTTTTATGAAATTCCAATGGTTGGTTTATGACATCAAGACGAACTTACATCACAATAAATTTATGATATCACAATGAATTTTATGACACATTTGATTATGATGTTACAACCTTTTTGATGCCACAATTGATTAAAACATCATAAATGCAGTTTGTGACATCACAATTGTCTGGTTGTGACATCACAATGCCTTCATAGCACCTCAATAGTGGTTTATAACATCAAAATGTGTTATGATATCACAATGTTTTTTATGACAACATAACTGGTTATGACTCAGCAATGCTAAGTTTATTACAACACAATTAGTTTTTTGATATCACACTTGAATAGGTATCACAGTGGTTTTTGTTGCATCATAATTGTAGATAACATCACAACATTCATTTTACAATATAAAAATTGTGCTTTAATGTATCACAATTCCATACAACAGTATTTCAGTGATGATATTACAACAGTTTTTATACAATCATAATTTCGAAATGGTTTCTATGACTTCACAATTATAATGTAACAATCATAGCATCATGATATCACAGTGGTGGGTTATTTCATACCAACTGATTATTATATAAAATGCAATTTTATGTCATAACAAATGATTGTTTCATCACTGTTAGCTCTATGATATCACTATGATGTTTTGACTTTAGTGTAAATTTTGACATTGCAAATATTTTTCATGAAATCACAATGCCATTCTCATGACATTGCAAAGATTTCTAGCAACATAATTATGTTTGTCTTCACAGTGGATTATGGCACAACAATTGTAGCTTTATGACTATTTTTATTTAATAACAATTGATAATGACATCATAATGCATTTTATAACATAATTTTTATGATATAATTGGTTCTGAAATTTCTAAAATATTTTATGGTATTATAATGGCTTAAATATCACAAATGTGGTTTATGATACCAAATTGTGGCTTATGACATCATAAGTGTTTATAACATCACAATTGTTTTGATGGCATCTCAATGGTAGTTGTATGGAATAACAACATTAGTTTCTAACATTACAATTATATTTATGACATCAGAATTGATTACAACAACAATGTTGGTTTTATGATTTCATGAATGAAGTTTTTATGACTTCACAGTTTATTATAAAATCACATTGTTAGCATTATAACATTATAATATTTTATGACATTGCAGCAGATTTTCACATCACTGCTTTTGATGACATCAGAATGCTGTTTAGGGCATCGTGATAGAATATGACATTGAAAATGAGGTTTATAAGATCACAATTGTGGTTTGTGACATCACAACAGTGACTCAGGAAATAGTAATTATAATATCACCAGGGTAGGTGTTGACATCACATTATGATTTCATAGTTTTGTATTAAGACACCATAATTGATTATGATATTGCAATAGTATATTTATGCTTTCACAAAAGTTTTATCACATTGAAATCCATTACAACACCACAATGGTTCATCTGTATATAAAGAGAATTGAAAATGAATCTTGATGTGAATGGAAGGGGACAGGGAGTGGGAAAAGGGAGGGTTGCAGGTGGGAGGGAAATTATGGTGGGGGAAGCCATTGTAATCCATAAGCTGTACTTTGGAAATTTATATTCACTAAATAAAAGTTAGAAAACAAAACAAAACAAAACAAAATCACAATGTTAAATTTTATGACCAAAATTTATTGTGAACTCACAATGTAGTATACTATGCAATTAGAGCTTATGATTTGACAATTGACTTTGATGTCATGGGTCACTTTATAGCATCACAATCATGACCTAATCATGGTGCTTTTATAACATCACAATTTATTATGACTGTGCAATGATTGGTTTACCACATCACAATTGAATGTTTAGTACATCACATCAGTTGTTTAAAACATTATAACTTTATTACATAATGATTATGTTGTCACACTATATTTCATAGCAACAAAATTGCTTATAATCACAAAATTTGTGACATCACAATTGATTACAACATATAACTATTTTATAACATCAAAATTATTTATATCAACAATACATTTTATAGTACCATAGGTTTAGGTAAATGAAATTAGAATTGATTATGATATCACAATTTCGGGTTTGATATCACAATTATGATGTCACAATGGCAAGTTTCTGATATCACATCACACTTGTGTCATCATGATTATTTTATAACATCATAATTGATTATGAAATCATGCTAGTTGCTTTATAACTTCACAATGGTAGTTTGAAGGCAATCTGTTAGTTTACCACATCACAATGATTTTATGATATCAAAATTGGTCATGACATTACAAAGAAGATCTATCATATCTAATTATGACAAGTGTTCTATGATGTAAAAATTGATTATGTAAAACAATGGTAGGTTTTTCTTTACATGAAGGTGAATTATCACATTGAAATTGATTACGAAAATAATGGTTGCTTTATGAGATCACAACGGTCTATCTTATAATCACAATGTTGATATATAATATCAAAATGCTTTTGTGACATCAAAATTGATAGACCCACAAAGGTGGTTTATGACATTACAAATGCTTATGACAAAACAATGGTTTATGACATCACAATGGGAGGTTGATGGCATACCGATGCTGGTTAGTTCAGTGGTTTTTAGATTTGTACATGTCATTACATTGATTGTGACATCACAATAGTACTGTATGATAAAATTCATTAAGAATAAATATTGGTTGACCTATGACATCACAATTAATTTTATAACATCACAATTAACATCAAATCCCTTTAATAACACTGAAATTATGATTTCACAATGGTGGCTTATGATATCACACTGTTTTTATTAGCCCAGCATATTGTTTTATCACATAAAATTATCACAGAGTGAAGGTTTTTATGGTATAAAATTATTGTAGCATCACAAGGGCTGAATTATGATAAAAATGGAGTAGTTGATCACATTCATTGATTATGACATTGCAGTACCTATGTGACAACAATTACGACATCACAAGTGTGGTTTATGTTTTCACAGGTTTATGTCATAGAAATTGATTATTATAAAAAATTGTTGTTTTATCACATAATGATGATAGGTTTATGACATCTATAAGATGTCATTGACATATTTCATGACATAGGTTTATTATGATATCAAAAAGCTATAATACCATTAAGGAAGTAACATAACATGGTGGTTTATGACATCTCAGTTTTTTATGACATCACATGGTAAGTTTTTGATATCATAATTTTGGCTTATCTCATCACCATAGATTATGATATCACCTGCATTTCTTTTACACCACAGTTGGTTATAATGTCACAAAGTAGGTTTATGGCTTCACAATGGGTTTTAGGGCATCAAAACAGTTTTTATAACAATTCATTTTGGTATGTCAATGGAATCTATGACATACCAGTCAGTTATGAAATCATAAATTTTATGATACCAAATAAGTTATGAATTTACATTGGTTGTTGATAAAATTATGATTGATTATTGCATCACATTCTTTGGTTTTTGACATTACAATGATTTTATAACACTAAAATTGATTATGATATCACAATTGGTTCATGTCACCACACATTATTATAATACACAATGCTGGTTTATGACATCACAATGGTATGTAAAATGGATTACAATGGATTTTATAAAACCACAATGATATTTTATTAAATCCCAATGGTGATACCATGATTGATTATGATATCCATGCTACTAAACTTAGTAGCCATCTAATAGTTTTTATTATTTTGTAGATGATTATGACATCTCCATAAATCTTATGACATCATAATTGATTATGTGGAGTCTGTTACCTGTGCTCAAGGTCAACCTACTCACTCAGGCCATACCAGCATGCCATATCTCTACTCCTCCCCTACCTACCAGAGCAGCTCTCTTTCACAATGACAGCTTTATGGCTTAAGGAGTCAAAACTGGATGGAGTAGAGTTTAAGGTGTTGGTCCAGGGAAAGGTTCACATGCTCGCCACCAAACAGGATGTCTGGGATCTATGGGTACAGACTGCAATGCCAAGACCCTCAGAAAGCTTGTGGGAAGACATACTTCCTTGGTTCCAGGACTTCTTTCGCATAGAAGCCAGGGGAGTCTTTTCTTAGGGCCAGTCAGCATATGGGGAGTTGTCAGTGCCAATGCAAGCCAGTTGCCTGTTGCAGGTAATCTAATGGGGTGGAACCCTCTGCCTGTGATGTGTGTCCAGGTTGAAGTCCTTGGAGTTTCAAGGAAGAATCTGTTCACCCACCCTAACTCCAACTCTCACCACAAACCCAGCCCCTCCTCTACTCCTCCTCTGCCCCTCATCATCCATCTTCCAAGAACTCTGAGCTAAAGGCTACAAGCTCAGCTCAAAGCTTTTATAGTCAGTTTCTGGACCAACTGTGGTGTCCCATACTGGTGCCACCTAGTAACCACTTCCAAAAATCTGAAATCAGCATAGAGGTGAGACCCCATCCTCTGGGCCTATGGGGCCAACTAAGCACTCAGTTCCCAGCCTTTCAATGATAGGTGGTTTTGAGCTGCATGCTTCATACAATAATAGGTCCTGGTTGTTTACTGAGTCTCCTATCTGCTCCCTTCCAAACACCAATATTGACCTTGACCCTGGCACCTAACATGCTGGTCCACTGATTTCAAAAGTCCTCAGACCAAATACCCCATCCCTAGTGAATTGATTCTCCAAACAGGACCCTTGTTTCTCACCATGACAGGATTTTTGTCCTCCAGCTCATGCTCTCTCCAGCAATTCAGGGAGACAGCTTACAGCTCCCCACCCAGGCTCAGTGGCATGGCTCATCCACACGTGCCACACTACAAGTTTATTAAGCTCACTCAGTTGAAGTGGGTAAAGCTATTCAGGTATGTCACTCACAGTGCCTGATTCATCCATTCTCCACTGTTTAGGCTGACAAAATACCCTATGGCTTCACGTGTGACTACTAGCCTACAGGCAATGTGGGTGAAGAACAGACACATTCTGTCATGTGATCACTTCTTCACAGGTCCTGCTGGACACATCCAAACTCCTGCAGACTTTGCTATGACATCATTTCATGCCATGTACAATTGTACCTAGATGTCTCTCTCACTTACCTTCTTGTGAATTGTTCTTGCATTTCCTATTTTATTTATACAATTCTCTGCAACAAATTGCTTTGACCTTACTGTGACCATGGAAGTTGTACAGGTCCCTTGCTCCCACCCCACCCAACACACACACACACACACACACACTGCATGCTGTGCAACAGCCTAGGCTTTCTCCTTCACCATCACTGCAGTGTTGCTTTTTCTTTATATAACATTTACTTTATTTTTTGAGAGACAGAGTTAGAGAGAGTGGGAGAGACAGAGAGAGACTCCCCATCTTCTGTTTGGTAAAGAAGTGCAGGATTTTTGAAAAAGTAAATCAAGGTGGCCCAGGTTGGTTCCAGGTTGGGAGAACTGCAGGTGAAATCTGCAAGGCTTTTAAGAAGAAGCAGAACGTATATCAATTATAAGGTACTGTCTTAGGCAGAGAGAAGACTCAATGCACAAGTCCTGCCCCTCAATGTGACTTATAGAACAATACTTCAGGTGGGGCTGAGGTGAGGCAAGAAAGGAAGAGACTGAAGTGGACCATGACTGGATCTGAGAAGTTTACATGATCATAATAATAATTTGGATTTTGTCCTAAGACTGAAGAATAAATAGGAAGTGTTTGATGAAGAAATTGCTATATGTTTTAAAATGCTCTAGGACTTTTCCAGGGTAGGAGGTGAGTGGCAGCTTCTAGAAAGAACAGGGGTGTGCCAATGAGAGTGGGGTGGAAGCTCCCTTCATCCATGGGGAGAGTTTAGAAGAAACAACAGATGGTACAACTGTTTCCTTATCACACATAAACTTTCAAGGTGCGTGTCTGTGTGTGTGTGCATGTGCATGTGTGTCTCTTCCTACTCATTTAACTGGTCCATTCACTCATTTAATCGGGTAACTTTTGATGTGGATTTACATTAACAACACTGTTCTATAAATGAGACAGTCTTAGATTGTGCTTGTGGGAGTTCATGGTCTAGAGGGGATAATTAGTAAATAAGAACTGACTTCATTTTTGTAATTGATCACAGAAGCATCTGGACCTCCTAACTGGATGCCATGTGAAACCCTCATACAAATCTGCATGAGTCAGTTCTGGATATTATAACAAAATATCAGATTTTAGAATCTTATATTCTATCAGAATATATTTAAAAATATATCAAAATATATTTGAAAAAATACATGTTTTCTCATATGACAAATCAGCATATACTCTCATTGGATCAAAATATGGATGTAGAAATCATATCGGATAATTTTTATTTTCAATGCCTTGTTGCAATCTCCTGCCATAACAGCAAGACAGCAGGAAATATATGATTGAGATAACTGGGCAGAAAATTTCAAATCAGGTAATATAGCTTTTTGGGTAATTCTGGGAAAAGAGATTCCTACTGTACAATGGGCTGGATTTCAGGCACAACTTGTCAGTACAGAACTGCAGAAGCTGTCAAATTTTGAAGCAGCTAATATATCTTTAATCTGTACAGGAAAGAAGTTAAAGAGGAGGTAACATCAAAGATAAAGCTTGAGTCCCTACAAGTCCATGATCAAGGGGTGGATGGGCATGGTTCAGGTGAACTACATGAGGCTCAATGGAGAGAAACTGCTACTGGGATGAGAGGAGTACAGCTATACTACAGGCTGTACCTGTATCAGGAGTCTAACCCAACAGACTTTGTTAACATATTGTTAACACCAAAAGCATCTAAATGAGAACACAGACATTTGTATATCAGCAGTAAGTAGACATTTTATAACTTACTAAAACACTTTGGAAACCAACACTAAATAAGCTCAGATTTGTTCAGATGAGATGGCCTATAAGAACAAATGTAAAAGTAGGATACAAAGAAAGCTGTTCCCTTTGGTTATGTTGGAATAGCATTGACTAGTCATCCCACTTAAAGCATATATAATACTGGATTAATGATTCTAAATTACCCTTTAAGGTATTGGATTTTTAACCTAGAAGAAATGCACAAGCTCCTAGAAAAAAAAAAAAAAACTGTTTCAACTCATACCAGAAAAAGTATGCATTCTGAATAGGCCTATATCTTAAAGGAACTGAATAAAATGGTGTTGTGTTTTTCACATTGGTTAAGATGCCTATGTCCTTTATTGGAGGGGCTGGATTTCAAGATCTGGCTCCATGCCCAGTCCTGGCTTTCTGAAAATGCACACTCTGGTAGGGAGCAGTCAACAGCCTATATTATTGTGTCCCTGCATTCCAGATAGGTGACTTGGATTGTGTTTATGATTCTTGGCTTCACACTGGTCCAATTTCAGTTCCTGTTCAACCAGGGAGCAAACCAGAGATGGAACATTCCAGTTCTTCAAAAAATTAAATACATTTTGAAAACACCCTGGGTCAATATTTGATATTTTTCCACAGCAGAAAGCAGCAGGCCCTTTTGAATTTGCTCAATAATTCTATAAAATGGTTAAGAATTTCCATCAATTTTTAAAATACTTCTATGGAAGATGGAGACAAGGAGGGTATTTTCTTATACCTGATATGAGGATAGCATTCTCAAGAGTGCAGGAAACAAAATCACTGACCAGTATCTCTCATGAACTTAGATGCAGATAACCTTAAAATGATATTCTCAACTGAATCCAAAAGATATGAATATAGTGATACTTCAAGGTATTAATTGCATAATTTGAGACATCAAATAATAAAAAATAATTATTTGATTCATCACATCAACAGACAAAAAGAGAAACACAATTTGATCAATTAATTAGATCAAAGGTTGAATTCAGTACATCGGCAAACACTGGACAAAATTCAATAGCCATATGAAATAAATAGTTTGATAAAAAAATGAAAACATCAAGCTAGAATGGAGGGTGAATTTTCTCAATCCAATTAAAGGAAAACTCTACATCAACAGTTCAACTAGCATCAGAGATAATGGTTGAAAACTATAAATTTTTCAAAGATCAGTAACAGGGCAAGCAAATTCCTTCTTACCATTGCTTGTAAACATCCTCCTAGAAATCCTAGCTAATGTAATAAGATGAAAAATGGAAATATAAGGCCTATATAATGAGATGGAAAACAGTCAGTACATAAGGGACATAATTATTGATTTGAAAAATTCTAAATGATCAACTAAATTATTCCTTGAACCAATGATCAATCATACTAAGATTGTATATAATTTTGTTCAGTTTCTTTCCTACATACCAGCAATAATGCAACTGAATTTAATTTATATTAAATTTATATTAATAAATTTAATTTATATTAAAATTAAATTAATAATTTAATTTATATTAAATTTAATTTATATTAAACCCCAAAGATATACCTTGGTATAATTCTAACAAATTATGTAAATCTAGGTAGAGGATAAAAAATATGCACAAGCTGTATATGAGGGAACTCATAAGCCTTTGCTGAATGTTGTTTCAAATAATTAAATATTTGGAGATACATTCTATGGACTGCATAAGAATACCCAATATAACCAAGATTATTAGTCCTTCCCCACTTGATATATAGATGAAACATAAACTCAACCAAAATATTAGCAATTGATTTTGTGCTTATAAATGAAAGTTGACTCTAAAGTTAATGTAGAAAATTCAATGATACAGAATAGCCAACTCAACTCATTAAAGAACCAGAAAAATACACTTGGAGGATCAGCAATATTCAACTTCAGTGCTTACTAGAATGTTAACCAAGACAGTGCAATATTGGTGAAAGAACCAGCAAACAGATAAATAACAGAGTAGACACCCAGAATTGACCTTTCCAAGTATAGGTAGTAGATAACTGACAAAGGAGTGAATGCAATATAATGGATTAGAGATAACCTTGCTATAAACAATGAACGCATAATACAATGAAAACCTATGCATTGATTTTCAAAAATTAACTTAAATATTATAGTGGGTTATATATCCAACCACAAGAAAACAAAATTATTAGTCTCCCAGAAAATAATTTTGCAGAAAAATTAAGGTAATATTGGGTGTGATATTGAGTTTCTGATACAACACTGAAGGCTTAATCCATGAAATAAATGATTACTAACTGGGCATCATGAAAATGAGAAGCATCTCTTCTGACAATGTCAAGGAAAAAGGGTACAAATGAGAGAAAATATTCACAAAAGTCATTTATGTTAAAGAATATATGCATTATTCAAAATTAAAAAGCAATTTAACAATCAATGAAATAAAAATGAAAGCAGATTTAAGATGGGCTCCCAAAAAGGAAATATGTGCACACTGAGTAGACCCGAGATGAGTAGGGGTGCCCTGGAGTTTTGTGGCTGAGGACTGGTCAGGACATGCCTGAAAGTTGACCAATGCAAGGGAATCATCCATAGAATCACAGCAAACAGTATCAGAGATGCTAACAGAGATGGACATAGAGCCTCTTCCCTCCAACCAGGGTAGAATCATCCATTCCAGAGGCATGCACTAGAATTTTAATATATTTGCCTTGATAAAGGGAAAAATTTATGCAGAATTTAATGCTGATCCATAATCACCCACAGAAGAATAAAATTAAAACTTGAAAGGATGCAACTGGTTTTAAATGACTTAAGTGATTCCCAGAACAAACCTAAAGAACATAAAAGTATTCACCTAAAATATTTGGACAAACATGCAAAAAAGTATCATAGATACAGACTTTAAACAATTTAAATAAAAATGAATAATATCCTTAAAGTATAAATGTGAAAGCAGAATTCCTACATTAAAAAGGATGACCCTGTGTTTGATAATTAGATTTCAGTGTCATACTAATAACACAGTTTCTAAACAAAGAAAAAATAGGAACTGTGAAAATAAACATATATTTTGAAAGACATTTTTTAAAAAATTATGAGAAGTTACAACTAGAAAATACATCTGTGTCAAAACTGAGGTAAAATATTATTCGTGGAGACACAAAAAGACATCACAATAGGGAAAAACTTCTTGGAGAAGACACTAAAAGCACAGCCAAATAAATAATAGAGAAATGGGATTACAACTTTAGAATATTTTGCACAACAAAGGAAACTCTCAACAAAGTGTATTGGCAACCAGTAGAGCAAGTGAAAATATTTGCAAACTATGGAAAGGATAAATTATTAATATTCAGAATCTGAAAAAACCTGAAGAAACTCAACAACAAAAAATGCAGTTTGGAAATAGGCAAATGACATCAATAGGCATTTTTCAAAGGGTGAATTACAAATGGCCAAAGACACAAGAAAAAAATGTTCAAGATCATTAGTCATCAAGAAAATGCAAATTAGCTGGCGCCATGGCTCACTTGGCTAATCCTCCACCTGTGGTGCTGGCATCCCATATGGGCACCAGGTTCTAGTCCTGGTTGCTGCTCTTCCAGTCCAGCTCTCTGCTGTGGCCTGGGAATGCAGTGGAGGAAGGTCCAAGTGCTTTGGCCTCTGTACCTGCATGGGAGAAGAGGAGGATGCATCTGGCTCCTGGCTTTGGATCAGTGCAGCGTGCCAGATGTAGTGGCCATCTGGGGAGTGAACCAATGAAAAGAAGACCTTTCTGTCTATCTCACTGTCTATAACTCTACCTATCAAATAAATTTAAAAAAAATGCAAATCAAAACCACAAATGGGGTTTTACCTCACCCCAGTCAGAATGGCTAATATTCAAAAAAAAAAAGAAAGAAAAAAAGAAAAAAAAAAACAGGGCAGGCACTGTGGCATAGAGATTAAAGCCTCCACCTGCGGTGCTGGTATGCCATAGGGGGCCAGGTTTGGGGGTTTGGGTCGTAATGCTCCACTTCCGATCCAGCTCTCTGCTATGTCCTGGGAAAGCAATAGAGGATGCCATGATTATTTGGCCCCTACATCTATGTGGGATACCCAGAAGAAGCTTCTGGCTCCTGCCTTCAAATTGGTGTAGCCCCAGACATTGTGGCCAACTGGGGAGTGAACCAGAGGATGGAAGACCTCTCTTTCTCTGCCTTTTCTTCTCTCTCTTTCAATTAAATAAATAAATCTTTAAAAATTAAAAAATAATGCTGGTAAGGTTGTGGCAGCAAATTATCCCAATCCACTACTGATAGCAATATAAACTAGTACAACCATAATGGAAGCCAATATGAATGTACCTCAAAAATCTGAATATAGATCTACAATAAAACATAGTCATCCCATTCCTTGGAATTTACTAGAAATGAAATGAGCATGTGAAATAGTTACTCTTTACCCCATGTTTATTGGAGGTCAATTTACAAGAAATAAGATGTGGAATCAATCCAGTCACCCATCAAATGATAACAGGATAAATAAAGCATGGTGCACACATGCACACACACACAAACACACTATGAAGTACTTCATAATCATAAAAATGAATAAAATCCTCTTTCACAATGAGTGGGTGTAACCAGAAACTACTACATTTACTGAAATAATCTATTCCCTAAAAGACATATGTTTTCCCTGATATGTGACAGTTACTCTAGGATAAAAATCGTATAGGGATGAAATGAACATATTCTTATTTGATTGTTATTTTTAGCTCTTGATTATACTCGTGTGGAGCTGTGGTCTTACTACTTTTTACTTGTTGAATGTTATGGTTAGTGGTGCATTTAGCCCGTGTTTATTGAGCAGATTGAAATTATGTTTTTGCAAAAATTATGAAAACAAAAAACAAAGGAAGGGCATTGAGGGAGGGAATATGGTTATATTCTTGGAATTATTACCTATGAAATGTGTGAAATCTGTTCTTATATTCATATGATTTTCTTAACATATTGTTATAAAAATACATCCCTTAAAAAAGCTACAAAAATATGCATCCTAACTGAAATTGGGTAAAGATCCAAGAAGGAAACACATTATATTACATCAATAGATTCCAATAAAGACATAGAAAGACGTTTACCATCATATTTCACTAGGAAATTGCAAATGAAAACCACACAAAGACATCAGTACATATACATTACAAATAAATACAAATATTTGACAAAAAATAATTGGTAACAAATAAGAATCATGTTTCACTGCTGCCAGAAGTGCAACATGGTAAAGCAACTCACATTTTAGTCAGGAAGTTTCTAATATTTTTCATTTTTAATATCTTTTGAAATGCAGTGTTAAAGGAAGAAGGGAAGACATAATGAGATCTTCCATCTGTTAGTTCACTACCCCAATGTCCACAGCAACCAGAGCTGGGCAAGACTGAACCCAGGAGCCAGGTGCTTCACTCAAGTTTCTCACATGGGCACAGGTACTTAAGTACTTGGGCCATCTTCTACTGCTTTCCCAGTATCATTATCTGGGAGATGTATAGGAAGTGGAACATCTGAGACTAAAAGTGGTGCCCATATGGGATGCCAACTTTATAGATGGCAGCATAGCTCATTATGCCACAGTCCAGCCTCTATTTTTAACATTTTTACTTATTTAGAATATCAATTTGAAATACATAGACACACAGAGGCACAGAGAGTAATATCCCCCAATTGCTAGTTCACACACAATATGCACAGCATCCAAGGCTGGGCCAGAGAAAAGAATGGAGTAGGAAATTCAATTAGAATCTGCCACTTGGGACAAGCACTCAACTACTTCAGTCATCACCTACTGCCAACAATGGTCTGTACTAAAATGAAGGAGGAATCAGAAGTGGAGCCAAGACTTTAACCCAGGAGCTCTGTCTAAAGTGCTGTCTCCACCAGTATGCCAAATGAATGCTGCACAGTTGAGCTGCTTCCTACATAGATTTTAAAATGGCTTGAATGCAGATCATGCAATTGCATAGCTAGCGAGTTACCTCAGCGATCCAAAACCTTGCATCAACACTAGATCTTGCATGTATGCAAATGCTGATGCCACATTATAACCATCAAGAATCAAAAGTCAGGGTCTGTTCTGTGGATCAATGGGTTAAGCCATGGCCTACAGTGCTGGCATCACATATGGTCACCAGTTTGAGTTCTGGCTACTCCACTTCCAATCCAGCTCCCTTCTGGTGCACCCAGGAAAGCATTAGAAAATGGAACAAGTCCCTTGACCCCTGCAAGCATGTGGGGGATCCCAGGAAATCTTCATGCCTTCTGACTTGTCCTTGGCACAGCCCTGGCCTTTATGGTCATTTGGGGGACAGAACCAGTGGATGGAAGTTCTCTCTCTCTCTCTTGCCTCTGTGTGTGTGTGTGTGCATATGCATATGTCTGGGTCTCCTCTCTCTGTGAAAATCCACCTTCAAAATAAATAAATGACACTTAAAAAGAATTGTAAGGCATTGATGTGTTTTCATAAATGCATAAAAAATCAACAGGAGTCACTGTGCACTTACTCTTTATGTAGGATTTCTGTCCTTAATGTGTTGTACTATGAAAATTAATAGTAAAAATAGTCTTCAAAAATACTTTATACTTTGTGTGTCTGTGTGGGTGAAAACTGTTGAAATCTTTACTTAGTATATATTAAGTTGACCTTCTGTATATAAAGATAATTAAAAATGAATCTTAATGAAGAATGGGATGGGAGAGGGAGTAGGAGATGGGATGGTTTGCAGGTGGGAGGGTGGTTACGGGGGGAAGAGCTGCTATAATCCAAAAGTTGCACTATTGAAATTTATGTTTATTAAATATAATTTTCTAAAAAATAAATAAACCACAGGATACCCATACAAGTTAATTCTATTCAGCAATATAAAGGAAATGGCTATCATATCACAGATTCAGCTGGAATCTTTAAAGCTCTGTTTCTATCTATTCGAAAGGGTAAAATCAAAATGATGGGAAAAATTAGTGTTTGTGACATATTCATTAAAGAAGATGTATATGTGGAGCACAGGGGAGTGTTAAAGAACGTTGAAACTTCTCTGGAGGATGATATTAAACTATGGGTTTGTCCAAATCTATAAAATTTAAAATCTATAAATTAAAGATAAAGAATGTCAGGGAATTCAGGAACTGAACACAGAATGTGAAGAAATGAGGAATAATGTATTCTAAATGTAACAAACAACCTCATTGAAGGATATGGGAATAGTGCTAAATTAAGTAACTGTAAAAGTGTGTGGAGGGGCAGGCATTATGGAAAAGCAGGTAAAGCTGCTGCCTGTGATACTGGCATCCAAACTGGATGGTGGCTCATGTCTTAGTTGCTCCCATTACTATCCAGCTTTTTGATAATGACCTCGGGAAAAAATAGAATTATGTCCATTGTTTGGGCCCCTACCATCTATTTGGAAACCCTACTAAAGATCCTGGTTCCTGGCTTTGGCCTGGTCAGCCCTGGCCATTGCAATCATCTAAGGGAGTCAATCAGCAAATGGAAGATTCTCCCTCTCCCTCTCCCTCTCCCTCTCCCTCTCCCTCTCCCTCTCCCTCTCCCTCTCCCTCTCCCTCTCCCTCTCCCTCTCCCTCTCCCTCTCCCTCTCCCTCCCTCTCTCCCTCTCCCTCTCCCTCTCCTTCTCTTTAAGTGTGTGTGTGTGTGTGTTTGTAGGTCTGTTTGTATTTCCTTCTCCCTGTAATTCTGACTTTCAATAAATCAATAAATATGGAAAAAATTGTGATTGGAGTTTCGCAAACTAAGGCTAAATATTGTTCTTTGGCTCAGCAAGTAACTAACTACTAGAGCTGTGGCTTCACAATTTTGAGATGGTTAAGTGTCATGTACTAAGGTGGAATAAATAAGTGGAAGAAGACAAACTTTTCAAGGAAGCATCCAGAAAGATATATGTATTGGATCAGAGTTGAAGACATCAATATTAACCCATACTCCATTGAATATAGATGCAGAATGTTACAGAGAGACCATTTGTAGATCCATGACATTCATGGGTTTTTAACTACACATTTAGTTCCTTGTTTTCAGCCAAAGGGTCTAAAAGTGCAGCAGTATCTCCCCATATGAAGAAGAATGCCCAGCTGAATGGTCTTTCTAGTGAGTTGACTCCCATGTGGCATCACCTCATGTCCTTGCATCAAACCAAGTGAGACACAATAACTGGCAGAAATTATGTTGCTCATAAAACTGCAAGAGTAAAGAATCTGAGGAATAGGAACAAAAGCTAGAGATATCCTTTATATCCAGAAGATGCAGAGAGAGTACTAATGAAAAATTTGCAACAGTTTTTAGACACATATTCCAATCTTATATTGAAGTAAACACAGGGCAAATATGCAGAAAGACCTAAGACCAACTTTAAGATGTAAAAGTTAAAATGTCTGAAAAGAGTAATTTCTTGAATGGAAGTTGTGCAGATGAGAATTTTAAGAAAAAAAATGAAAATGAACATGAAAACACAGCAATATAAATCATCAAAACACAATTTAAGGAGAAGAAAAGTTTTAAAATGATGAACTGATCTTCATCCCAATTATATATTTAAATAGGATCTCAAAAATGTTCAGGTGAATATTTGGGGAAATTATCACCAAATTTTTCAAACTTGACAAAAATATAATCCATAGTGTTTATTGCACTCAAAGCACAAAATGAAAAAAAAATCACTGTGCCAAGTTAGATCATAATTACATTGCATAAAACCAAAAATTAAATTAAATTCTGGAAGAATCCAAGATGGCGGAATAGGAAGGGAGCACATTGATATTCTTCAGCAAGACACAGGTTAATAAAAGTGGAGATACTGCAGGGTCAAGGAAGAGTAGGGGAAGAAACAACAGAGGAAACTCTACCGGAACTAGTGATTCACAGCGGACCTGCGTGGAGAGCGTGGGAGCCCAAGTTCGGGACACCAGCAGCAGACTCAACGCACCAGCGCTAGAACGCGAGGTGAGCCGAACCTCCATAGCCCGAGACACCAGCGGGCAAGCGGAAAGAGGAGACTAGAGGGAACGAGGCTTGAAACTCCGTGGGGAAAAGTTCACCAGGCTAACTAGAAGAGAGAGAGGGGGAAAAAAAAAAAGTGACCGAAACGGACACGAGTTTCTCTCTCTCCGCTCACCCCTCAAGGGCGAGCAAGACAAAGAGCAGGCGCCATTTTGGACATACGTCATAAGCAGGGCGACCTCAGGTCTGCACCGGCCCTGAGCCTAGCAGAAAAACCTGACTCTGGGGGGAGGGGTGAAATAACTGGAGATTAGCATCTAACTTGGCAACCCAGTGGGAGACTGCAGGAGAATTGGAGCCCACACCGAGGGCAGCAGAGATTCCCTGTGTGGTCCTTGGGAAAGAGCTTCCAATCTCTGGCTCCTGTGGGTATATCATTTGCCTGCTAACTACCTCCAATTACATTCAGCTGTGTGGAATTACTTCCCTTTTGAATCAACAAAAGAAAGAGACATTTACCACACCTAACCTGGGAGTGTCATCTTGACACACCCTCAACCCTGAGGAACCAAACACAGCTCTCAGTCCACACCCATCTCAAGCCTCTAAGGCTCCACTAAAAGCAGACAGTCCACTTAATCTAGAGTCATAGTATAACAAGAAAAAAAAAAACACCACAGTGAAGAAACCAAATATCTCCAACATGCCATACAACAAACGCAAAAACCGAGGTAACAAGAACAAGGAAGACACTATGACGCCCCCAAATGAAAAAGACACCCCAACTCAAGATTATGAAGATGAGGTGATCGAAGAAATGCAAGAAGCGGATCTCAAAATATTGATAAGAACATTAAGAAGTTCTCAAAAACAAATTCTTGAACTACAGAAATCCTTAAAGGACAAGATAGAAAATCTCTCTCGTGAAAGTGAAATATTAAGGAGGAATCAAAATGAAATGAAACAACTAGTGGAACAAGAAATGGTGATTGTGACGAGAAATCATAATGAAATGAAGAATTCAATAGATCAAATGACAAACACATTAGAGAGCCTTAAAAACAGAATGGGCGAAGCAGAAGAGAGAATATCAGACTTAGAAGACAGAGAACAGGAAAGGAAACAGGCAAACCAAAGAAAAGAAGAAGAAATTAGAAATCTAAAAAATATTGTCGGGAATCTACAGGATACTATTAAAAAATCTAACATTCGGGTTCTAGGAGTTCCTGAAGGCATGGAGAGGGAGAAAGGATTAGAAGGCATTTTCAGTGAGATACTAGCAGAAAATTTCCCAGGTTTGGAGAAGGACAGAGGCATCTTAGTACAGGAAGCTTATAGAACCCCTAATAAACATGACCAAAAGAGATCCTCACCACGACACGTCATAATCAAACTCACCACAGTGAAACATAAAGAAAAGATTCTAAAAGGTGCAAGAGAGAAATGTCAGATTACTCTCAGAGGATCTCCAATTAGACTCACAGCAGACTTCTCATCAGAAACCCTACAAGCTAGAAGGGAATGGCGAGACATAGCCCAGGTACTAAGAGAGAAAAACTGCCAGCCCAGAATATTATATCCTGCAAAGCTCTCATTTGTGAATGAAGGTGAAATTAAGACTTTTCATAGCAAACAGAAACTGAAAGAATATGTTGCCACTCATCCTGCACTGCAAAAGATGCTTAAAGATGTGTTACACACAGAAACACAGACACATGGTCACCAATATGAAAGAAGGTAAAGGAAGGAAACCTCACAGCAAAAGATCACAGGAAGCTCAATTTCTCTTTGACATAGAATTAAACTCTGATGCACTGTTAGAGCAATGTGTTAAAGTAATCTATTATGTTCTCTTGATGTCTGTTAAATTCTAATTGTTCAAAAACAGCTGAATTTTTATTAAGAGCTATGGGTTATTTAACTATGTGCTTATTTTCAAAGACTTGAATAATCACCTTGTAACAATGATCAAATTTGGACTATGTTATGTCATGATTTTAAGGAATCTTAGTTCAACCAGATATTTTGGATTTTGATATTGGTCTATTATACTATGTTATATGTGCGTACATATTGTATGTCCACATGGGGAAATTTTATTAAGTTTTATTTTAAATGGCTTTTAGATAAGATTGTCCATAAATTTAAGCTGCTAAAATCAATCAAAGATTCATTTTAATTTGTGGGACCTGAATCTGTGTATCATGTTTTAAACTTGTTGGTAGAAAGAAACTAAAAACATTTTAATGGTTGTGCTTAAATTTACTGGTTAAACAAACTACACCATCTTAGATATTTAAGAGGTGTTTTCAAATACATGATTCTTAAAATTTATAGAAGGCATTGGACCTTCTGGTAAATGTTTTATTAAGTGCTTATCTAAGGGTTGAAACGGTTTGCTAAGTATTCATGTAATATTGCTATTTTCAGCAAGTGATCTAGGACTTGCTCCCTCATTTCTCTATTCTAAGCCCAACTTGTTCTTTCATTTCTCTATTCTCTTCAAGGTAGGGAATTAATTCTATTATGAAGGAATCTGTAGGACACACAATTTAATCTTTAGACCTTATAAGAGATGGCTAACATTTTTCTGTAATAGCATAGCCAAAATAAGAGCTTAAATAATAATCTCATAGCTAGATTCACATCGCCATCAGCGAAGTATACAGTAAGTAGAAAAAAAAAAAAAAAACCTCCCTTTCAGACCAAAGGGAAAGAAAGTTTTAAAGTGAGAGTATAATTTTCCTCATGGGCATTGTCTACCTTAGAAAAACTACTACAGAACATGCCTGTGACTATAGACTTGTAGTTCAGGCCACCGAAGATTAGAGATGGGACATGGGCACTCCCTTGACTTGCATCGTCTGGTCTGCTTTAACACAAACCAGGAGGAAAAGAAAGTTAGGCATCAGAAGCAATGGGTGGCAGGCCTATTAATGGCTGATCTGTACGGTGATCTGCCCTCAAGGAGACCCAACAGGCCAGTCCACTGCAGTGGCTTTCAATGTGGTAAGTCTGGGCTTCAGCAGAAGTCAGCTTGTGAAGAGCCCTGGCAGCTCTGCCAAGAGTTGGGTCACTGGAAATGGACCTGCCCTGGACTCGAAGGATGCCCAGGTCAGAGCCACAGATCTTATTGGCTCCAAGCTGAAAAGCCCTTCACTCAGCCCAACTTCCAAAGTGACTACTGCAGCTGAGGGGATGGTCAAGTAGGGTCAGCAACATTGCAGGCAGAACTGTAAATTTCTTGTTAGAGATGCCCCCTGCCTTTACCTGGCCAGCTCTCCTCCCAGGCCAGCCAAGTAATGAAAGTCAACAGAGTGCCTTCCCCTAGGAGGTTCACACCTCCCTTAGGATATACGCCATGTGAAGAAATAGATAGGTCTGGGCCTCTTAACTTACAAGGCCTAAAGCCCACCAGATTATTATCAAGCCCCTTCTATCAGGTTCTATTTGCCTCTCAATCAGAAAACTTAATTGTAGCTTAGACAGCACCTTTCTTAGCTCCTCTAATAATGACTCTGTCCTTTGTTCTAGACCCTGTCTAGCACACTTGGGCCTCATTCCTTTGTAATCATAACCTCTACTCTACCACCAATGGCTCTACTCCCAACCTGTGTATACTGATGGTCCTCTTCCCCACTTAATGCTGTATAATTGTTCAGACCTGGTAAATGCCACTCTTAGGATCATTGGTTACTGTCCTCACCCTGTCTTTTATGACCTTGTCTAAATATGATCAGAGTCGGGGAACTTGGAAGGCTTCCATAGCCTTGGCAACTCATGACGACAGCCTAGGGTGGTTACTGGTGCCATAAACTAGAGTGTCAATCTGTTGGGTCAACAACAGGAGCCACTGTGTGCTTGCTCCTGATGTGGGATCTCTGTCCTTAATGTACTGTCCATTGTGATTTAATGCTATAACTAGTACTCAAACAGTATGTTTCACTTTGTGTTTCTATGTGGGTGCAAACTGTTGAAATCTTTACTTAATATATACTAAATTGATCTTCTTTATATAAAGAGAATTGAAAATTAATTTTAATGTGAATGGAAGGGGAGAGGGAGCGGGAGAGGGGAGGGTTGCGGGTGGGAGGGAAATTATGGGAAGGGGAAGCCATTGTAATCCATAAGCTGTATACTGGAAATTTATATTCATTAAATAAAAGTTAAAAAAATAAATTAAATTCTAAAAAGATCAAATTCCAACATGATTGAGTAGGAAAAATACATGCTATTTTGATCACAATAAAATGACAAAAAAATAGGAGAGGATCTGTGGTCCTAGGAGATAACTGGAATGGAGCTTTTAATGAAAAGCCTGTAGAAAGAAGAATGTGTCTGTGAAGTGGCAATGATTGCACAGACATACAGCAGCTTGCAATTCCCACCAGCAACTTCCATGGACAGCATCTGGAGGGGATGCTATCTTCCCAGAACAAGGTGAGAGGAATCTGTGGAAGATCTGTGCCACTGGTGATCTTGTCTGAGGAAGTGATTCATGGTGCCTAATGAATCCAGGAAGAGGAGTTGGCAGCAGAAAACTGCTCACTTAATTCTTTGAATGGGGGCATATTTATTTTCTCTCCACCCCTCAATCAGGCTGTGCATCAGTTAGAGGGGACAACACCATTTTACCAGAATAAGGAAGCAGCAGCCCAAGCATATCTGGAGGTTTTAAAATGGACATAAATATGGAAATGATTTTGTAGTAGTTCTGAGCTGTGGGTTGTAAAATCACAACTTGGATTAAAAAACCAGGGAGATATTCTGGTAGCAGAGATATTCCTGGTGAGAAAATGCTCTCTGGATTTCATGGCTATCCTTGATATGACCATAACACAGAAAACATACATGCTCTCAAGAAAGAACATATTATCTATGGCAAGTAAATATATACCATTTGAAAACTAGCTCTGGGTTTGCTCCTGGGTTCTAGTAAGGACTGGGTATTTGACTATGTGGGGTCAAGGGACTATGAGAGCAATGATGTATTCTGTCAGACCTACAAATTTCTAAAGAAGAGTAACTATAGCAGCAATAAATGGAAAGATGTATCATAGCTCAGGCTACTGCAGGCCCAGAAGGCATAAGTAAACTGACAAACAGTGAGCCTCACCTCTCTTAGTATTAGTGATTTTACAAAGACTACCATATGACTGTCAGAGAAAGTAAAAAATAAATAAATAAAAAGCAGTGGAATCTTGTTCATTGGCTTAGCAAGTTAATGCCAGTTGAAAGTATATCGATAACAGTAGCACCCTGTTAAGGGACCTGTAAGGTAGTGGCATAAGTAAATCTCTGAGTATTATACCTGATCTAATTCATGGAGAAAAAAATGACCAGAAACATTGATAATTATAGGTTCTCAGGACATAATAGTTTACCTAGTTGATCAGAAGATTGAAAACCGTAGATTTGTACCATGGGCTTTTGAGAAGGATATGTGAAATGTGCCTATCAGAGTGGCTATAATGTGTGATCTTTATAGTGATTACTAATAATGACTTGATAGCAACTATGAAAGAAGAACCAGTAATCACCCATGTAGACAGAATGATGTGAGCCATTGCTTTCAACAGGCCTCTGCCACTGCCCAGTCCCATTTATTACACAGTGGATACAAAAACACAGTGACCATGGTGGCTCAAATTGAAAGTGATCATAGACTTATTAAGCATAGATATATTAGCATAAGCTATCATTCAATAATGTTGGCCCAGGTGCTGCCCCTGCTGTTTGGGCATTGTGCCAAAGGGACTAGCACATACTCTATGCTTCACTATTTCATGAGGTGACCATCAAGGTAGTGATGAAAACTGATTGATTTGATTGGAATTTCTGTACATATATATTAAATCAAAGCTTGCCTTTTCTCCTTACAGTTCATCAGTCATCACTATTATATGAAGAATCACTGAGTTTTAATTCCCAGACATGAGATTATAAATACAATGAGGTTATGTATACAATTTCCTATGAACATAGATCTAATTTTACTTCAAATAACATGAGGCAGGTGACTAAATAATGACATCCACTCTTTCTATCATACATGCCATCACCCAGAATTTGTCATCCTGATAGAGCATCAACATGAATCCAGATGACATGGTTCTGTGAGACTGAAAGGTGGCATCATCATGTGGGTCACTCTACATCTTTGAAATTAATGGATTTTCAAGTACTGACAGGTTATTATGTAGTAGGAATTGGTCCATGAAATAAGAATGCATGAAGGAGTATCAGCTTATCATCATCACCCACACATGGCATTTTTGTTCTTTTGCTCTCCAGAATTTTAATTTATGTGGCCTAGATGTTCTCACTCCCAATGTAGGAATGCTTCTACAGGGAAGAATGTAGGAGTTCAATGAATTTTAATGTATGGCTGCTGCCATGTTACTTTGAGCCCACTTTTGTCTCAGAATACCTACTGGCAAGAAAAGCCTTTATCCTGGCAAAAGTAAAAGACTCTGAACATGTAATGGGTGGTGAAAACAAGTGTTTTCCTGCCATGGGTTGTTGGATATTTATAATCTTATCACAGGTCAAATAACTTTATTGACTTAAAAATTAGCCAGCTATAGATTTATTGATTTATTGAATTTTGAGTTCTGTCTGTGGTTGCCTAATGATTTACCAAATTATTTTAAAGGCCTCATAGAACCAGTGGGCCATATATTCCCCACTTCTGATAACAGAAAAGCATCTCAGATCAGCACAGCCTCAGCTCTTATAGCCAATTGGGAATTGAACCAGCAGATCTCTCTCTCTCTCTCTCTCCCTCTCCCCTTCCCTCTCCCTCTCCTTCTCTTTCTGTGTAAATCTAAGTTTCAAACAAATAAATAAATCTTAAAAAATAAATAAAATGAAGCATCTGGGTAGAACGCTGGATTGTATATACACATTGGGAAATCTTTGGTGTAGAAAGTTGAAGTCATAAAACCAAATGACTGAGAACTGAAAAGAATCTTCTTTCTGGAATTGAGGAAATCCCACAGTTAATATTTTGGAGGAAAATATTACCTTGAGAAAGAGAGGCAGAGGGAACAACAAAAGATAAATGATAGATTTAAGAAGCTAAACAGAAAAAAGCTTCATAAACAATTAGGTGTATATGAGCAGCTTATATTACTGAGAATTCAAGTAAGGTGAGGATGGTGGATAACCACTGCATACCATGTGTTCAGTAGTGATTACAACAATTATTTCACAGGAAAAACAGAACAAATATGAGATGGAATTGGATTTCTGCATCTGTAGGTTTGACAATTAATGGGAACAATTAGAATAGTCAGGTATTAAGATAGTTAACTCTAAAGGAGAAGGAAGAAATAAACTTTGTGAAAGAATATGTTAAGTATCTGCCACAGCTGTGGCACAGCAGGTAAAGCCACTGCCTGCAGTGCCTGCATCCATATGGGCATTTGTAGAAGTCCTAACTGATCCATTTCTGATCCGGCTCTCTGCTATGGCCTGGGAAAGCAGTAGAAAATGGCTCAAGTCCTTGGGCCCCTGCCCCCAATGAGGGAGACCCAGAAGAAGCTCCTGGCTTTTGGCTTTGGATTAGCTCAGCTGAGGATATTGTGGCCAATTGGGAAGTGAACTAGTAGATGGGAGATCTATCTCTCACTCATTCTCTCTGTGTGTAATTCTGATTTATCAAATATATAAATAAATCTTTAAAATATGTTAAATAGAAAATTATGCATTCATTGACTTATTTTGATTTCTATATGATTTTTGTTGAAAATTTACTATTTATGTCAAAGGTAGAGTTACAGAGAGGCAAAGGCAGAGAGAGGTCTTCCATCCACTGGTTCACAGCACCCAGAGTTTGGATAAACTGAAGCCAGGAGCCAGGAGTTTCTTCCAGGTCTCCCACATGGGTGCAGGGGCCCAAGGACTTGGGCATCTTCTATTGCTTTTGCAGACCAAAGCAGAGACCTGAATCAGAGTTGAAATGCAATGAGATGAGAAATGGATTCCCAAAAACTAGGGAATGAGATGAAATGGCAGTAGTTCACAGAAAGGTTTTTTGATATATATTATGAAAGTGAAAATAGTTAAAGAAAAATAATATTGTGGTGTATATATACAAAATAGTACATCAGAAAATTACATTTTATTTTTTCTTCTTTCTATATGTTGAATTATTTACTTAATGTAGGATTAATCCTACAAGTGCAAAATAAATGGAAAGTAGATCATCATAATAATAAAAAGAATAAGAAAGGGAGGGGGATGGAGGGTGGAATCATGATGAGGAGGGAGATTAGGATGGGAAGTATAACTATGCTCCTAAATCAGTATATATAAAATAAATAAAATTTGCTCACTTTAAAATATTTAGTTACAAAAAAGGAGTAATACATTTAAAAAAGTGTTATTTTAAATATAACTAGGAATTGAAAAAAAGCTTTAAATGTCACTAGAAGAAGTACATTAGAGACATTTCAAAACTGTGCCATTCACAACTATGTAATGTCATGAGGGATTAGATGAATCCCTATTTATTTCCCATTGTGATTTATTTGAATGAAAAGCATCTTTGTTATGTGAAAAGTGAGTTTTTCCTATTGTTTATAATTATCTATGTCCTTAGTTACTGAGAAAAGCTGGAAATATGAATGCCAACCAGTATCCATGCTCTTTATTTTTTTTCAAATTAAAGAGACTAAATGTACATTCGAATCCTAAAACTAAAGTATTAGAACTAGGTTACATTCCTTCAAACTCAAATGAATTATTCTATGTAGTTCCCAATATAATATTCATCATAAATAATGCCATAAAATAATGAGTTAGAAAAAAATCTCAAGACAGTTCTGCATTATAGGGCATTCCCTGTGTTAATTACTATCAAAATGCAGTGTATCTGTTATTAAGATATCCTTTTTTCTGTGACTATCTGATAGGTACTGGACTATTCTTTGGAGATCACTGAATCAACTCAAATGGAACCTTCTAATAATTTCAGGGAATGTTTCCTATGTGGAAACTAGTGAGGAACTGATAGAATTAAGGGAGACTCTAAAAAGCAGACCTTGCAAAAGACACATACTAAAGTGTAAGAAAGGATTTCTACAGCAGGAACTGGGCTCCAAGCAACTTCTATTCATGGTCCATACATAGATAAAGAAACTGGATCACAGCCCATCTCTACACAATGAATTGTTCTTGGTCAAGACTACCAGAAGCCCTGAGATAGGGAATCAGTTAACGATGCAAGAGGAAACAGAGCTCCACATTAACAAAATAAACTGGCAAGTGCAGAAAGGAGGAAAAACAAGACTCTACTCTCTTGATTGAAAATAAAAGGTTAGGATGGATATGTAATCCCAAGATGTCATTGAGAAGAAGACTAAGAATAAAATAATGGCCAGCACTGCAGCTCAATAGGCTAATCCTCTGCCTGTGGCGCCAGCACACCAAGTTCTAGTTCCGGTTGGGGCACCGGATTCTGTCCCGGTTGCCCCTCTTCCACCAGCTCTCTGCCATGGCCCAGGAGTGCAGTGGAGGATGGCCCAAGTCTTTGGGTCCTGCACCCACATGGGAGACCAGGAGAAACACCTGGTTCCTGCCATCAGATCAGCGTGGTGCACCAGCTGCGGTGGCCATTGGAGGGTGAACCAACAGCAAAGGAAGACCTTTCTATCTGTCTCTCTCTCTGTCCACTCTGCCTGTCAAAAAAAAATTTTAAATAAAAAAATAAAATAATAAAATAAGTTGCATGACTGTTATTGTGCCTTCTAAAAAGTAGGTTTATTTTTTTTTTTTTGCTTTGGTTTATATTTACATGCTTGGTGCTTTTCAGAAATCATATCACAAGAGTTGTGCATACAATCAAAGCCTGAGATCAATTTTTACAGCTGTGATAAATCACTGGGAAATACACTGTGATGATATTTCCCATCTTTCATTAGCCCTATACTTCAAAGTTTTCCAAGAGAAAAGTGATCTCTACTGTTTTTCCTAGGAGGTAGGTATGTAAGAGAAAATGTAAAAACTAGGTTATTGTCAATATGTAGAGAATTATCCCATTAAAATCCAAATGAAAATAAACCTTCCTAGTTCTCATATCCAAAACTTTGCAGAGTTTGGCAAGGTAATTGTTCTAATTATTAACTCTCACATTCTGATTTAAAACTGGTGACTCAGTTTGCATCTGTTGTGTACAGGATATTGTTGATATATTTTACTAACATATACATGGCCATAAGAATTTTCTTTCTCATAGAAATAAAAAAAAATGCAGTGACTCTATTCCTATATTTAAGGTGCTTCCTCCCACTCTATACTTTATTTATGTTAATATCTATGAAATGTTTTCCCTAGTAACCAAAGGGAGCTCTTTACTTAGTGACTATAACTCAGTCTTAGAGTGTTAAGCATCTATTTTGACAAAAAGCACAAATTAAGAAAAATGCTCAATGGGAATTTAAGTAAAAACATGTTAAACTAATGGCAATTTTGTTACTAAATAGAAGTCTTTCTAGAGTTTGCCCACTTGGAGATTTTGACATATTGTTACACACTAGATTCTCCTATAATTAGTTACAATTAGAAGAAATTACCACTTATTATAGATGCTACATTAAGAAGTTTTGCTAGAAGCTGGGACTGTAAGCCTCTACCTGTGGTGCCAGAATCCCATATGGGCACTGGTTCAACTACCAGCTGCTCCTCTTCCAATCCAGCTCACTGCTATGGCCTGGGAAAGCAGTTGAAGAAGGCCCGAACGCTTGGGCCCCTGCACCAGCATATGAGGCCTGGAAGAAGCGCCTGGCTTCTTGCTCCTGGGTTTGGATTGACTCAGCTCCAGCTGTAACAGCCATAGAAGGACTGAACCAGTGGATAGAAAACCTTTGTCTCTGTCACTGCCTCTCCCTGTCTGTAACTCTCTCTGTCAAATAAATAAATAAAAATCTTAAAAGAATTATGCTATAGAGGCAGTTTCCCTTTCCAAATTCTTTTACTATTAATTGCAAATGCTATAGCTCACATCTCAGCAGTATCTAGACCTGAAATATTTAATGATTAAAATCACAGTAGTAAAAAAAAAAATTACCTCTTTTTGCCAAGCTCAATAGAAAATGGCTAACATAGATGGCAAAGATAATGAAAAAGTGATTCCTTACAATAGAAACCTATTTGTTGTAATATCAACAAATTATAATTGCTCATTTTAAAAGAACGGGATATCTGCATTCTGGTTTCCTGCTTAGTTGTTGAATTACTTCATATATAAATTTTAAATACCTATTGAATTCATTTATATTAACTGTCAACACTCATTTTAAAGATTCATTTATTCATTTGAAAGAGTTTCAATAACAGAGGAAGTGGAGATAGGAGAGGGAGGAAGAGAGAGGGAAAATAGACAGACATTTTATCATCCAATGGTTCATTCACCAAAAGACTGGAAGGACAGGCTGGGCCAGGCCAAAGCCTGGAGATGGAATATTCTTCTGCCTCTCTGTACCTTGGCCTTTCAAATAAATAAATAAAATAAATCCGATGGCTCTGATAGGTCTAAAAATCAAAGGGTTCACACAAACAAGGGTCTGCTAATACTAACTGATAGAATCAAAAAGGGAGAGAAAGATCCAACATGGGAAATGGGATACACAGCAGACTCATAGAATGGCAGATGTCCTAAACAGCACTCTGGCCTCAGAATCAGCCCTTAAGGCATTCGGATCTGGCGGAAGAGCCCATGAGAGTATTGTAGGCATGGAAAGCCAAGACACCATGGAAAAGAAAAAAAAGAAGAAGACCTAAATGAAAGATCTCTGTCAGTGAGATCCCAGTGCAAAGAACGGGGCCATCAAAGAAGGAGGTACCTTTCTCTGAAGGGAGGAGAGAACTTCCACTTTGACTATGACCCTATCGGAATAAGATCAAAGTTAGCGAACTCTAAAGGCTTCCATAGCCCTGGCAACTCATGACTAGAACCTAGGGAGATTACTGATGCCATGAACAGGAGTGTCAAATTGTTAAATCAGCAACAGGAGTCACTGTGTACTTACACCCCATGTGGGATCTGTCCTTAATGTGTTGTCTAATGTGCAGTGATGCTATAACTAGTACTGAAACAGTATTTTTACACTTTGTGTTTCTGCGTGGGTACAAACTGATGTGATCTTTACTAATTATATACTGAATCAATCTTCTGTATATAAAGATAATTGGAAATAAAAAAAAAACCCTGGTGTTAAATGGGAAATGGCATAGAAAATTAATTAATTTTTTAAAAAATATATTATGTAGGATCTCTGTCTTTAATGTGCTGCACACTCTTATTTAATGCTATAAGCAGTACTCCAACAGTATTTTTTTTCACTATGTGTTGCTTTATGGCAGCAAACTGTTGAAATCGTTACCTAATATATACTAAACTGATCTTCTGTATATAAAGAGAATTGAAAATGAGTCATGGCCGGCGCCGCGGCTCACTAGGCTAATCCTCTGCCTTGCGGTGCCGGCACACTGGGTTCTAGTCCCGGTCGGGGCACCGATCCTGTCCCGGTTGCCCCTCTTCCAGGCCAGCTCTCTGCTGTGGCCCGGGAGTGCAGTGGAGGATGGCCCAAGTGCTTGGGCCCTGCACCCCATGGGAGACCAGGAGAAGCACCTGGCTCCTGCCATCAGAACAGCGTGGTGCGCCGGCTGCAGCGCGCTACCGCAGCGGCCATTGGAGGGTGAACCAACGGCAAAAGGAAGACCTTTCTCTCTGTCTCTCTCTCTCACTGTCCACTCTGCCTGTCAAAAATTAAAAAAAAAAAAAGAAAATGAGTCATGATGTGATTGGAAGGGGAGAGGGTGCGGGAAAGGGGAGGATTGTGGGTGGGAGGGGAGTTTTGGGAGGGGGAAACCATTGTAACCCATAAGCTGTACTTTGGAAATTTATATTCATTAAATAAAAGTTTAATTAAAAAAAAAATCTTAAGAAATATTTCAGACATGGGAGTACACACATCTCTATTGCTACATGCAGGTCTACTACTGTATCATGAAATCAACCATAAACAATATGTTTCAATTGTCTGGTTCCTACTGACAATCTGTTCTAGCAAGACACTTGGTGTCATTAGGTGAAGAACACTGTATTTACCATTCCTTAGTTTATCATTTATCTACACACAATGATTATTAGAGTTTCAATTAGGAACGCTACTAATAGAATGGAACAATCATGCTTTGTAAAAGAACTTGGTATATGCATCTGTTTATATGTCAGATGCTGGGAAGCATTTTTAATAGGTATGAGAAGGCAGAACTATATGTAGATCTTTCAACAGTCCCAACTGGACAAGATGATGTCTTCTGGAGCTATACTAAACTGACTATTGCCCCTGCTCTTGTACCTCTGTGCTGCTACTTAATCTGCCTTGTTCCTGTGCTGAATGTGGATCCTGTTCCAATACTCCTATTCTCCTGTCTCTATCCACTTGGCATTGTTCATCCCAACATCTTGTTTCTAGACCTGACTACATTGTCTCTCTAGTCAATGAGCCCATGACATACAAAATCTTCATAAATACTTATGCTCTGGATAGTATATATATTTTTCATTTAAAAAATGAAACACCACCACTTCTGTTGTTCTCTATTCCTGAGACAACCTTTTGTTGTTTATACAGTTGGCATAATTGTACAAATCCTTTAAAACCTGTAGATTGTTATATTTCTGAATTTTCCTATACAAATTCTCCTCTCCACATAATACAAATAAGAAATTTACAGGTAGATTACAAAATTAGCATGTGAAAAGTTAAACTCAATATTATTAAAAGAAAATGTATGTACCTCCTGGTTAAGAAAATACTTAAAAAACCCAATTTGAGAAAAATGCAGAAATACAACTATAATAAGTGTGTATTCTTCCCTAGTTACTCTAAAGAGAACGAGAATGAAAGTCTAAAACTAGAAGATTCTTGAACACATTTACTGATAAGATGTGAATACCCATAACATAAAGGGAATTTTAGAGCTATAAGACCAGAAAATCAATTAAATGACAGAGACTGACACAGTATACGAAGAACAAGACATAACAAACTGCTGCCTCCAAAACTACATTTTAAATATAAAGACATAGGAAGGGGATGTATCTGAGGCCAAGTTTGTCAAAGAACAGCAAATTTCATTCATATCGTTATAAGTTAAAGTGATCTATTGTACAGCATTCTGACATTTAATGGCACTATATTCACAGTAAAAGTCACGGAGAGATTAAATATTATAGATTGTTTTGATAAAGAATAAATTGTTTTGATAAAGATACGTGTATAATAAAATGCACAGAGAAATCAGCTTGACTTAGCTATTTCACATTGACTTATATATTCTACATATACATTTCTTAAAACCATCTTTTACTGACAAACATATTCAATCTGGCTAGTTTGAGATACAAAATTAGGTATTTTAAAAGATAAAAAAATTCAAATGGGTTAAAGTTATCTGTAAAGACCATTGCAAGACCATTTAAAAGAACAGATTAATTACATTCCTATAGACTAATCAGGCCTTAGGTCAGAAAAAATTACCATGGCTACTGAAATTACATAATGATAAAGGACGTAGTTCTCCTTATGTATATGAACTTAACAGTGTACCAAATTACATGAGGCAAAGATTACAGAATTACAAGGAAAAGTATATGCACTAATGACAATTAGCATGAATAAATAGTAGAGTATAAATTCAAATGTGGTAGTGAGTACTTAGCAGTATATAATCATAGAAAGATGCTACTTAATATTATAGGGAAAAGATAAATTCTATCACTCCAAATATTGACAAATCACAGGAATAAGTAAATATACCTGCATAAAAGATCAGTAAATTCATACACTGCCAACACATCCTACTAAATTTAACTTGATACACAACCTACAACCCAATTTTTCTCATCACATAAAAAATTACCATGCATTGTCATGAACAAGAATGACACTGACAACACCTTCAAAAATAAACTTGAAAAAAGCCAAGTCCCCTAAGCAGTTGAATGAGTGCATTTCTAAAACACAGCTTCAGACGGCAGCACACATGCACAAAAGTGAAAAATATTTCCAATATAATATCAAAATTGCAATAGAGTAAAAGCCAAGCTAAATTTCTCTTTGGTAGAAATGGTACAGTTGATAGGAAGGGGAGAGGGAGCGGGAGGGGGGAGGGTTGTGGGTGGGAGGAAAGTTTTGGGAGGGGGAAGCCATTGTAACCCATAAGCTATACTTTGGAAATTTATATTCATTAAATAAAAGTTTAATAAAAAAAATCACAACCAAAAAGAAAAAGGAAAACCAGACCGAACCAAACAGAAAAACAAAAACAAAACAAAACAAAAAAACCAAAACACAAGACTTTGCCACTTCTGGGTTCAAAGGTGAATGAGATCCAGAAGACATTTGAACTGCCCAAGGCCCATTGATCCACCTGGGTGGTCAGTCCATGGGTCCCTCTGTTCCTATTTCAACTTAGCAGGAAGCAAACACTTCAAGAATTCTCCTTCGTTTTCCACAAACATTATCATCCTATCTAACCAGGTTAAATCCAAGAAAATGAAACACTTATGCACAAATCATAAAACTAATTCCTAAATTGGTAGATTAAAAGGAATTAAATGACATTAGGACTCTACAAAGATGTGAAAGGGGACCAGCTCAGAGAAGACACCTACTTCATCCTATCTGAATCTCTTATGAAAATTCAGTTCCCATTATCAGAAATTAAAAGGGGTCTCATTTCAGGGGCCATTAGGTCTCTCCCTCAAGAATGGCTGAAGACACACATAAGTGAGTTCTCTCCAGGGGGTCTGCTATGAAAGCCAAACTGAGTTGTCATCTCTTAGAGGCTCTTCCTGAGTCCACTTTGTACTCTGCACAGCTTCAGGACTCTGCTATTCAGAACTTACTGCCTTTGAACCTTAGACCATAACTTGCAGCTAAAATAAATCTGTTTTCTTTCCAACTTATTCATCTGTGGCACTGTGTTTTTAGGCAAAGCAAATGGGCTCAACCTCTAGGAAGCACCATGCTGTTTGGATGCAGGACAGAAAATTCAAGGGACTCAGATAACCACTAGGGAGATAGGAGTGACCCAGGACAACACAGATCACAGTTTCTCCCCACATGAACCCCACACATGCAGTCCCGGTTCTCAATGGGTCTCCAGTCCTTACCACACAATGGGGAAGACACAGGACTGCAGGTGTGGAGCTGCCTAGAGAGGGCTCAGGGACCTAGCCAAAGTCACTGCTTGTAGATCTGGGATGGCATGACTGAGGTCCTGGGTCTTGGCCAAGCCCACATCCCCTGGACTTTGGAGAGGAGGAGAGGCATTTAATGAGATTACAGAGCAGGAAGCTCGGGTCTGTAAATCCTAGAGCTGACCACTGGGAAGACTGGAGTTGACTACAGTCATTTCTAGTAGATTTCCACCAGCTACCTTCTAGTCTCCCACATGATGCCCAGCCTCCTACACTCACCATTTCCAGCTTCCGAGGGGTCAGGACGTCCTCTTTTTAAGGTCCTGCTGTGAAAATAAAGCCACGGAAAGCAAAGCCTGAGGGACTCACCACCTTTCTCTTCCTGTCAGCCAAGCCCATCTGGAACTACCGCTGTGCCCCAAAGGGCGTTACTGTGACATGGGTGCCTGATGATTGGACAGTTTGCGAAACCTGAGTATGCATGACGTCACAAAAGACGCAGCCAATCAGAATCCTCTAAGTCACAGGAAGGCTCCTTAGGGTTCTGCTGAGTGAACTGGGAGTGAGGGGTAAGGTTTGAGTTCCGGTTTGAAGCCACCTGTTTCTGCTTGGCTCTTGACCTCCTTACACCTGATGGTAGATCCCATTCCTGTCAGTCCCTCCTGGAGTCCCCCCTGGCCGCACATGTCCGAGATCCTGCTATCAAGTTGTGATCTGGAGCTTGCAGGGGCCTGCTGCAGGTAAGTTCAGTCCACTAAACGTTCATTGTCTTCTGGACTTTATTTTTATTATTATTTTTATCCAGATTCTCAAATCACTTGTATTTCTTAAATACTGCTTGGTTGATATCTCTTTATGGATATTACATAAATTAGTCTTCTTTTGGTTAATTTTTCTTTTAAGCTTTTGCATTCTAGTCTGCTTTTGTCACTTAATATTATTTTATTTGTTTTTTGGAGGTACATAGTAATTCTATGAATTTTATTTATTAATTTCAGATCCAGTAATTAGTTGAATTTTTGTATTTGGGCTTAGATTAAGTTGGGTTACCTATATGATAGTGTGACTTACATATGTTGTTGTATAAAAGTAGATCCTTATACCTTGTGTTTCCAGGACTACACCTCCAGTGCAATGTTAGAGACAGATAGTGAGCAGTGGCAACCTGGTCTGAATCCACTCTGAGGGAAAAAGCTCTCAATGAGTCCATATTACTGTGTATCATATTTGTGTATCATCTTTGTTGTAGGGTCATTATAGGCAATCTTGATCAGATAAGGAAGTTACTATTTCTGTATTGTTCTAATAGATGTTTTTTAATAGGTACCTGGTAGAATTTATTAAACAATTTATTTAAAGTTTAAATGTTTAATCAAACATTCAATTTAAAGGCTTAACCTGCTGCACCACAGCACCAGCCCCAGGATATAAGACCTTGACATTTAAAAGCATGATAACTATTTTCTGAAAAAAAAAGTTATGTGTACTTATTGAAATTGCCATTTAAAACTGACTTTTTAAATTCCATAAAATGTTTTTTTTAAATCCAATAGAAAAAATGTGTTTTTTATAACTTTTATTTAATGAATATAAATTTCCAAAGTACAGCTTATGGATTACAATGACTTTTTTATATATGACACTGGATACATACTAGGCAGTACTACAAACATTAATTCTTTAAACATCACAGTTGTGAAGGAAATAAATTATTTCTTTGTTCTGTAATTTTTCATTCTTGTTTTTTGTAATCTCTTACACAATATTAACAAAATTGCATCTTCAATTTTTTGTAAATATCCACACCTTTTTATGTAAAAGAATCATTTAGGGCCGGCGCCGCGGCTCACTAGGCTAATCCTCTGCCTTGAGGCACCGGCACATCGGGTTCTAGTCCCGGTCGGGGCACCGATCCTGTCCCGGTTGCCCCCTTCCAGGCCAGCTCTCTGCTGTGGCCAGGGAGTGCAGTGGAGGATGGCCCAAGTGCTTGGGCCCTGCACCCCATAGGAGACCAGGAGAAGCACCTGGCTCCTGCCATTGGAACAGCGCGGTGCGCCGGCCACAGCGCGCTACCGTGGCGGCCATTGGAGGGTGAACCATCGGCAAAGGGAAGACCTTTCTCTCTGTCTCTCTCTCACTGTCCACTCTGCCTGTCAAAAATAAAAAATTTAAAAAAAATAAAAAAAGAATCATTTAGGAAATAGTTTATGTGGTATTGTATATGGGAAAAGTACTTATGAAACTAAAATTCAGTAAAATAGCAAATTAAATTGTGTTAGTTTTTTTAAAATATATTTTTGACTATTGCTAGTCATAAGCAATCATCACCAAAGACAAAAACTAGACAAATTTGTTGTCATTCTTTATGAGATTTTGTATTATACTTGTTCCAAGTTGTTACTGAAAAAAAGAAACAGGAATATAGAAATTCGTTTTGTGCATCATTTTTTGAAATCCTAACCATCTTTTTTTTAATTTAAAGCTTTTATTTAATGAATATAAATTTCCAAAATACAGCTTATGGATTACAATGGCTTCTTACCCGCCCTGAATAACTTCCCTCCCACCCACAACCCTCCTCTTTCCTGCTCTCTTTCCCCTTCTAGTCACATCAAGATTCATTTTCAATATTCTTTATATACAGAATATCAGTTTAGTATATATAAAGTAAAGATTTCAAAAGTTTGCCCTCACATAGCAACACAAAGTGAAAAGTACTGTTGGAGTACTGTGACAGAGATCCTACATGACATTTTTTTTAAAAGTTGATTAATTTTCTATACAATTTCCAACTTAACACCAAGTTTTTTTTTTTCATTTTCAATTAACTTTATATACAGGAGATCAATTCAGTATATACTAAGTAAAGATTTCATCTGTTTGCACCCACACAGAAACACAAAGTGTAAAAATAATGTCTCAGTATTAGTCATAGCATTACTTCACATTAGACAACCCATTAAGGACAGATCCCACATGGTGCATAAGTACACAGTGACTCTTGATGTTGATTTAACAATTTAACACCCTTGTTTATGGCATCAGTAATCTCCTTAGGCTCTAGCAATGAGTTGCTGAGGCTATGTAAGCCTTTAGGGTTTGCCGACTTTGATCTTAATCCTACAAGTTCATAGTGAAAGTGGAAGTTCTCTCCTCCCTTCAGAGAAAGGTACCTCCATCTTTGATGGCCGCGTTCTTTCCACTGGAATCTCGCTCACTGAGATTTCATTTAGGTGTTTTTTTTTTTTTCCAGAGTGTTTTGGCCTCCATGCCTAAAATACTCTCAGAGGCTCTTCAGCCAGATCTGAATGCCCTAAGGGCTGATTCTGAGGCCACAGTGCTATTTAGGACATCTGCCATTCTATGAGTCTGCTGTGTCTCCCACTTACCATGTTGGATTGTTCTCTCCTTTTTTGATTTTATCAGTTAGTATTAGCAGACACTAGTCTTGTTTGTGTGATCCTTTTGACTCTTAGACCTATCAGTGTGATCAATTGTGAACTGAAATTCATCACATGGACTAGTGAGTTAGCATTGGTACATGCCACCTTGATGGGATTGTATTGGAATCCCCTGGCACGTTTCTAACTCCATCATTTGGGGCAAGTCCGATTGAGCATGTACCAAATTGTACATCTCCTCTCTCTCTTTTTCCCACTCTTATATTTAACAGGGATCACTTTTGAGTTAAAATTTAAACACCTAAGAATAATTGTGTGTTCATTACAGAGTTCAACCACTAGTACTAGAACAACAACAAAAATACTAAAAAGAGTAAAGTATTACATTGTACATCTAGAGTCAGGACAAGAGCTGATCAGGTCATCTTTTCTTATAGTGTCCATTTCACTTCAACAGGTTTACCCTTTGGTGCTCAGTTAATTGTTGCTGATCAGGGAGAACAAATGATATTTGTCTCTTTGGGACTGGCTTAATTCACTCAGCATGATGTTTTCCAAATTCCTCCATCTTATTGCAAATGACAGGGTTTCATTGTTTTTGACTGCTGTATAGCATTCTATAGAGTACATGTCCCATAATTTCTTTATCCAGTCTACACTTGATGGGCATTTGGGTTGGTTCCAGGTCTTAGCTATTGTGAATTGAGCTGCAATAAACATTAAGGTGCAGACAGCATTTTTGTTTGCCAATTTAATTTCCTTTGGGTAAATTCCAAGGAGTGGGATGGCTGGGTTGTATGGTAGGGTTATGTTCAGGTTTCTGAGGAATCTCCAGACTGACTTCCATAGTGGCTTAACCAGTTTGAATTCCCACCAACAGTGGGTTAGTGTCCCTTTTTCCCCATATCCTCTCCAGCATCTATTGTTGGTAGATTTCTGAATGTGAGCCATTCTCACCAGGTTGAGGTGAAACCTCATTGTGGTTTTCATTTGCATTTCCCTGATTGCTAGTGATCTTGAACATTTTTTCATGTGTCTGTTGGCCATTTGGATTTCCTCTTTGGAAATTAGTCTATTGAGGTCCTAGGTCCATCTCTTAAGTGGGTTGTTTGTTTTGTTGTTATAGAGTTTCTTGATTTCTTTGTAGAATCTGGTTATCAACCCTTTATCTGTAGCATAGTTTACAAATATTTTTTCCCATTCTGTCAGTTGCCTCTTCACTTTCCTGTTTCTTTTGAAGTACAGAAATTTCTCAATTTGATACAATCCCAAATGTTAATTTTGCTTTGACTGCCTGTGCTACTGGGGTCTTTTCCAAGAAGTCTTTGCCTGTGCCTATATCTTGCAGGGTATCTCCAATGCTCTCTAAGAATTTGATGGTTATATGTCACAGATTTAAGTCTTTAATCCATGTTGAGTGAATTTTTGTGTAAGGTGAAAGGTAGAGGTCTTGCTTCATGATGCTGCTCGTGGAAATCCAGTTTTCCCAGTACAATTTATTGAATAGGCTGTCCTTACTCCAGGGAATGGTTTTGGATCCGTGATCAAATATGAGTTGGCTGAAGATGTTTGGATTGATTTCTGGTGTTTCTATTCTGTTCCATTGGTCTATCCATCTGTTTCTGTACCAGTACCATGCTGTTTTGATAACTACTGCCCTGTAGTATGTCCTGAAATCTGGTATTGTGAGGCCTCCAGCTTTGTTTTTTTTTTTTTTTTTGTACAAGTTTGCTTTAGCTATTCGAGGTCTCCTGTGTCTCCATATGAATTTCAGCATCATTTTTTTCCAGATCTGAGAAGAATGCCTTTGGTTTTTTTTTTTTTTTTTTTTTTTGACAGTCAGAGTGGATAGTGAGAGAGAGACAGAGAGAAAGGTCTTCCTTTTGCCGTTGGTTCACCCTCCAATGGCCGCCGCGGTAGCGCGCTGCGGCCGGCGCACCGCGCTGATCCGATGGCAGGAGCCAGGTGCTTATCCTGGTCTCCCATGGGGTGCAGGGCCCAAGGACTTGGGCCATCCTCCACTGCACTCCCTGGCCACAGCAGAGAGCTGGCCTGGAAGAGGGGCAACCGGGACAGGATCGGTGCCCCGACCGGGACTAGAACCCGGTGTGCCGGCGCCACAAGGCGGAGGATTAGCCTAGTGAGCCACGGCGCCGGCGCCTTTGGTATTTTGATTGGTATTCCATTAAATCTGTAAATTGCTTTTGAGAGAATAGACATTTTGATGATATTGATTCTTCCAATCCATGAGCATGGAAGATTCCTCCATTTTTGGGAATCCTTTTCTATTTCTTTCTGTAAGGTTTTGATATTTCATCGTAGATATCTTTAATGTCCTTGGTTAAGTTCATTCCAAGGTATTTGATTATTTTTGCAGCTATTGTGAATGGGATTGATCTTAGAAGTTCTTCCACAGCGGTAGCATTGCCTGTGTATTCAAAGGCTGTTGATTTTTGTGCATTGATTTTATATCCTGTTACTTTGCCAAACTCTTCGATGAGTTCCAATAGCTCTTAGTAGAATTCTTTGGATCCCCTAAATAAAGAATCATATCTTCTGTAAAGAGGGATATTTTGACTTCTTCCTTCCCAATTTGTATCCATTTAATTTCTTTTTCTTGCCTTATAGCTCTAGATAAGACTTCCAGAACTATATTGAATAGCAGTGGTGAGAGTGGGCATCCCTGTCTGGTACCAGATCTCAGTGGAAATGCTTCTAACTTTTCCCCATTCAATAGGATGTTGGCTGTGGGTTTTTCATATATTGCTTTGATTGTATTGAGGAATGTTCTTCCCAGTTTGCTTAGGGTTTTCATCATGAAAGGGTGTTGTATTTTATCAAATGCTTTCTCTGTGTCTATTGAGAGAATCATATGGTTTTTCTTCTGCAGTCTGTTAATGTGGTGTATCACGTTTATTGTTTTGCGAACATTGAACCATCCCTGCATTCCAGGGATGAATCCCACTTGGTCTGGGTGGATGATCTTTCTGATGTGTTGTTGCATTCTATTGGCCAGAATTTTATTGAGGATTTTTGCATCTATGTTCATCAGGGATATTAGTCTGTAATTCTCTTTCAATGCTGCATTTTTTTTCTGGCTTAGGAATTAAAGTGATGCTGGCTTCATAGAATGTGGGAGGATTCCCTCTTTTTTCTATTGTTCTGAAAAGCTTTAGGAGAATTGGAGTTAATTCTTATTTAAATGTCTGGTAGAATTCGGCTGTGAATCCATCTGGTCCTGGGCTTTTCTTTTCTGGGAGGGCCTTTATTACTGTTTCAATTTCTGTGTCAGTTATGGGTCTGTTTAGATTTTCTATGTCTTCCTTGTTCAATTTAGGTAGGTTGTATGTGTCCAGGAATCTGTCCATTTCTGATAGATTTCCCTGTTTGTTGGCATATGAGTGCTTGTAGTAATTTCTGATGATTCTTTTTATTTCTGTTGTGTCTGTTGTTATGTTTCCATTTTCATCTCTGATCCTATTGATTTGGGTCTTTTCTCTTCTTTTTATATTTAGTTGGGCCAACGAGGTGTCAAATTTGTTTATTTAAAAAAAACCAGCTCCTCTTTGGCTGAATTTTTGTAATGTTTTTTTTGGATTCAATCCTGTTGATTTCTTCTCTGATTTTAATTATTACTCTTCTCCTACTAGCTTTGGGTTTGGTTTGCTTCTGATTTTCTAGATCCTTGAGATGAACTGAAAGCTCATGTATTTGGTGCCTTTCCAATTTCTTGATGTAGGCACCTATTGATATAAACTTTCCTCTTAACACTGCTTTTGTTGTATCCCATAGGTTTTGGTATGATATGCTGTTATCCTCATTTACTTCCAGAAAATTTTTGATTTCTCTTTTAATATCTTCTATGACCAATTGTTCATTCAGGATCATGTTGTTCAATCTCCATGTGTTTGCACGTGCTCTAGGGATTCCCGAGTTGCTAATTTCCAACTTCATTCCTTTATGGTCTGAGAGGCCCCATGGTATGATTCTAATTCTTTTGAATTTGCTGAGACTTGCTTTATGGCCTAGTATGTGGTCAATCCTAGAGAAGGTTCCATGTACTGCTGAGAAGAATGTAAATGCATTTCTGTGTAAGATGAAAAGTTCTGTAGATATCTGTTAGGTCCATTTGAGCTATAGTGTCATTTAAATCTACTGTCTCCTTGTTGATCTTCTGTCCTGTTGATATATCTCTGAGAGTGGAATATTGAAGTTTCCCAGTACTATTGTATTGGGGTCTAAGTCTCCCTTGAAGTCCCTTAACAAATCTTTTAAATAAACCGGTTCCCTGTAATTAGGTGCATATACATTTCTTACATCTTCCTGTTTATTTGATCCCTTAATCATTATATAGTGCCCCTCTTTTTCTCTACTAATAGTTTTTGTGATAAAATTTATATTATCTTATAAAATTAATTAATTTTAAAAAACATCATGTAGGATCTCTATCTTTAATATGCTGTACACTGTTATGCAATGCTATAACTAGTACTCCAACAGTATTTTTTCACTTTGTATTGCTATGTGGGGGCAAACTGTTGAAATCTTTACTTAATATATACTACACTGATTTTCTGCATAAAAAAAGAATTAAAAATGAATCTTGATGTGAATGGAAGGGGAGAGCGAGTAGGAAAGGTCAGGGTTGCAGGTGGGAGGGAAGTTATGGGGGGAAGCCATTGTAATCCATAGCTGTATTTTCGAAATTTATATTCATTAAATAAAAGTTAAAAAAATTATGTTAAATGATATCAACATGGCTACACCCACTCTTTTTCCTTTCTGTTCGCATGGTATATCTTTTTCCAGCCTTTTCATGTTCAGTCTGTGTGCATCTTTGCTAAAAAGATGTGTTTTTTAAGGAGCAAAAAATGGGTTTTGTTCCTTAACCCAATCAGCTAATCGGTGTCTTTTAACTGGACAGCTCAGGCCTTTAACGTTTAATGTGACTATCGATAAGTAGTAACTTTGCCCTACCATTTGCCAAAGATATTTTCCAATATATGCTTTGAATTTCCTGTGATCTTTTGCTGTGAGGTTTCCTTCCTTTACCTTCTTTCTTTTTTTATTTTTTTATTTTTGACAGGGAGAGTGGACAGTGAGAGAGAGACAGAGAGAAAGGTCTTCCTTTTGCCATTGGTTCACCCTCCAATGGCCACCACGGTAGGCATGCTCCGGCCGGCGCACCACACCGATCCAATGGCAGGAGCCAGGTGCTTCTCCAGGTCTCCCATGGGGTTCAGGACCTGAGCACTTGTGCCATCCTCCACTGCACTCCCTGGCCATAGCAGAGAGCTGGCCTGGAAGAGGAGCAACCGGGACAGGATCGGTGCCCTGACCAGGACTAAAACCCGGTGTGCCGGCGCCGCAAGGCAGAGCATTAGCCTAGTGAGCTGCAGCACCTGTGATCTTATGCTGTGAGGTTTCCTTCCTTTACCTTATTTCATATTGATGACTGTGTTTCTGTGTTTCTGTGTGTAACACATCTTTAAGCATCTGTGCAGGGCTGGATGAGTGGCGATGAATTCTTTCAATTTCTGTTTGCTGTGAAAGGTCTTTATTTCACCTTCATTCTCAAAGGAGAGCTTTATAGGATATAATATTCTGGGCTGGCAATTGTTCTCTCTTAGTACCTGGGCTATATCTCACCATTCCCTCCTCACTTGTAGGGGTTCTGATGAGAAGTCAATCTAATTGGAGATCCTCTGAGAGTAATCTGACATTTCCCTCTTGTACATTTTAAGATCTTTTCTTTATGTTTCACTGTGGTGAGTTTAATTACAATGTGTCATGGTGAGGATCTCTTTTGGTCATGTTTATTAGGGGTCCTATGAGCTTCCTGTACTAGGATGCCTCTGTCCTTCTCCAAACCTGGGAATTTGTCTGCTAGTATCTCACTGAATAGGCCTTCTAACTCTTTGTTCCTGCCCATACCTTCAGGAACTCCTAGGACAGGAATGTTAGGTTTTTAATAGTATCCTGTAGGTTACCAACAATATTTTTTAGATTTCTAATTTCCTCTTCTTTTCTTTGGTTTGCCTGTTTCCTTTCCTGTTCTCTGTCTTCTAAGTCCAATATTCTCTCTTCTGCTTCGCCCATTCTGTTTTTAATGCTCTCTAATGTGTTTGTCATTTGATCTGTTGAATTGTTCATTTCACTATGGTTTCTCATCACTATCACAGTTTCTTGTTCTACTAGTTGTTTCATTTCATTTTGATTCCTCCTTAATATTTCATTTTCGTGAGAGAGATTTTCTATCTTGTCCATTAAGGATTTCTGTAGTTCAAGAATTTTTTTTGGAGAACTTCTTAATGTTCTTATCAATTGTTTGAGATCCGCTTCTTGCATTTCTTCTATCTCATCATCTTCATAATCTTGAATTGGGGTGTCTTTTTCATTTGGGGGCATCGTAGTCTCTTCCTTGCTCTTGTTACCTTGATTTCTATGTTCGTTTGGCATCTTGGAGGTATTCTTTGTTTCCTTCACTGTGGTGTTTTTTCTCATTATGCTATGACTCTAGATTAAGTAGACTGCCTTTGATGGATCCTTAGACGCTATGATGGGTGTGGCCAGAGGGCTCTGTTTAGGTCTTCAGGGTTAAGGGTGTGCCCAAGATTGTTATCTGGCTAACTTGCTCTCTCTCTCTCTCTCTTTTTTTTAGACTCAGTTGGGAAGTAATTTGACACAGCTCACCAGGTTGCCTAGGTTACTGAGTTTGTTTTACATATGTGAAATGGTGCCTGCTCTTTATATTGCTTGGCTTTGTAAGGTGATTGGAGAGAGAGGCTAGAAACCCTGCTGGTTCCCCCTATTCATTCACTTTTTTTTTCTCTCCTCCAGTCAGTCTGGTGCACTTTCCCCAGTGGGACCTCAGGCCTCATTCTGTCTTTCCCCGCCAATGTCTCGGTTGCTGAGAGGTCCCTGTCTCACCTCTCATGCCAGCACTGGTGCTCAAATTCTGTGGCTGGGCTTCTGTGGCTGGGCTTCTGTGGCTGGGCTCCCTCAATTCCCTGCTCTCGCAGCTCCACTACTGAAGCATGGCTCGGCTTGGCAGTGGGCGACCTTGGTCTCCCCATAGGTCCTCTGTGTCACATCCACTAGATCTGGAAGAGTTTCCTCTGCAGTTTTTTTTTCTTCTGAGTCTTGTCCTGAGGCTACAGTAACTCCATTTTTGTTAAACTATCTTTTCCTGGACTGTTGGTGCATGCCCTAACTCTTCCACCATCTGCAGTAATCTTTCTATCACTAAGTATCTTAAACATCATTTTTAAAAACAATTTAGGTAGAGTATTAAAAACTTTAATATCATCTCCAAAAGTTTAGACATTGCTGAATAGTTTCCCACCTTGCCTGTCAGGTGCATCTTCTCCATTAAACCATGTGACCTTCCCCAGTCTAAATGGCTGAGCACTCTCCCTCAGATTCTGTCCCATCTGTTCTGATGCATGCCCTACCTCATTAAGTCTTGATACTTTGCTTACAGAAAAAGATATGATTTTTTGAAATGGTAATTTAAAGAGATGGATGAAAGAGGAAGGGAGGAAGGAAGGGGGAAGGGAGAGAAGTAGCAGGATTGAAAGTGAGAGAGAGAGAAAGATCGTCATCCACTGATTGACTTTCAAAATGGCTACAATGGCTGGGACCAGACCAGGAGCTTCAAGCACCTACCAGGTCTCTCACATGGGTGTAAGGGTCCCAAGCACTTGATCTGTCTTCCATTGATTTTCTTCCTGAATTAGCAGGGAACTGGATGAAAAGTGGAGCAGCCAGGACTCAAACCAGTGTTCACAGATACTAGTGTCACTTGTGGCATCTTGACTTGCAGCGCTGAAATTCTGGCCCCTTAACTAAATTATTGATTTAAATTTTTTATTAGTCATGCTATAGAAAGGATAAAAAATATGTCTGGTAACTAGAGAAATCCATATTTTAAAATTATTATTAAATTAAAAAGTGATAAGAAAATATACATTCAAAATAAGGGAATATATTACATATCTCAATAAATTACTGTTAACATATTCATCAATTAATTTAATTGAACAGTATTAAGTAAAATATTTCATTTTGTGAACTTTGAAAGTCAGTTATTCATCTAATTTTTAATTTGAAAACACACTTCATCACTCAATGAGTACGCATACAAGTAAGAAGAAAAACATAACTATCACAATATGCTACTTTTGTCTTTCATTATTTTCTATTTTCCTGAATGAAAGGAATAACATGAAATAATAAACTGCTTAGGAGTTCAGCAAAGAATTATATTTTTTCAGAAAAACAGAAATTGTCTCCATCCTATAGAAGATAAAGGATTTCCAAAAGTATTAAAAAGTAGTAAGGAAATATGACAAAATAGCCAATTCTAGACAATTTTCAATTTACTTATAAAATGGAGCATATTTTTGTGCATTTTAAAAATATTGGAGCTGATATAGACTCTAAAATGGCCTTATGTATAGAACATACATAAAAGCAAACATACATGAAATTTTAAAATTTATGTAAATAAGGGATATATGTGAATATATAATTACATAATATCAAAAGGCCAAGGTAATATTTGGTAGTGTGGATGGAATTTTTACCTAATGTAGGATCATAATCATACAAAAATACAAATAAATAAAAAGATCATTAAATTACATAAAATTTTTAAGACTTCTGTTTAACAAAATTAAAACATATTAAAAAAAACTAAGACAATGCATTTATTTAGGAAAACATTACATCTACACTATATTAATTTAAAACTTTCATGGAATTATGTAAACAAAAATGAATCATCCAATGACAATGGACATAGACTATAAAGACCTATTCTGTAAGAGGAAAGTTTAAGTGAGAAACAATTGGAGCTGTGGCATCTCCATAGCAGTTAGTGTACTACAAATTACAATACTGAGGTTTTTTTTTTTTTGGATTATTAAACAAAAATGTTTCTACTGTCAAAAGCATTGGCAAAAGTGTATATTACAGGGCTGGTGCCATGACATAACAGGTATATATGCCACTTGCAGTGCTGGCATCCCATATGGCCATTGGTTTGAGTCCCAACTGCTTCACATTTAATCCAGCTGTAGGGAAACCTGTAAGAAGCTCCTGGCTCCCAGCTTCAGATGGGCACAAGTCTGGCCATTGTGGCCATTTGAGGAGTGAACCAAAGGATGGAACATTTTTCTCTCTCTCTGTGTCATCCTCTCTGTAAATCTGTTTCCAAATAAATAAATAAATCTTTTTTTAAAAAAAAGTTTAGAAGTGTACATTACTTCTAGATGTGTAACTTGGGAGAGATTTTATGGAAAATCTAAGGAATATCTATTGGAATTTAAAATGTGTATTGTTCTTCACTAACAACCCCTCAAGTAGGAACTTTTCATATACAATAGTTCCTAGGTATATAAACCAGTCTACTGTTTACAGTGCTTCATGTGATAGGGAGAACATCATCAATAAAATGAAATGGGCAAATCAAAGTGATCTCTGTCCTTAATGTATTGTACCAGGTGAATTAATGGTAAAACAACTACTCAAACAGTACTATATACTTTGTGTATTTGTGTGGGTGCAGTGTTAAATCTTTACTTCATATATGCTTCTGTATATAAGATAATTGAAAATGAATCTTGATGAAGAATGGGGTGGGAGAGGGAGGGGGAGATGGCGTGGTTGATGTTGGGAGGGAGGTGATGGGGGGGGGAAGCTGTATAATCCAAAAGTTGTACTTTGGAAATTTATATTTATTAAATAAAAGTTGAAAAGAAATTAAAAATAAAGTGAATCAACAGGGGAACAGTTTATGTTGTATTTGTTTTACAAAGGATTGTTATATATTCATTTAAAACTGCAATAAAACATTAATGTATTGATGCTGCATTGTTCAATCTATAATGAAAGAAAGAAAGGCAGGGAGGAAGGGATGGAAGAGGAAAAGATTGTTCACATGTATAAATTCCTGAACCATGAAGGTAGGCGATTAGGAAGCACTCTGGAAAAATACATTATTAATATGTTAGCAATCATTAGAAAATCGTGGTGGACTTTGAGACCTTTTTCCTGGTGTTAAATGGATCTAACTTAATCAGAAGCATTTGCATTACAACTCTGTCTCTCAGTGTCTAACTCTGCCTGTCCAAAAAAAATAAAGAAAGAAAGAAAGAAGGAAGGAAGGAAGGAAGGAAGGAAGGAAGGAAGGAAGGAAGGAAGGAAGGAAGGAAGGAAAGAAAGGAAAGGAAAGGAAAGGAAAGGAAAGGAAAGGAAAGGAAAGGAAAGGAAAGGAAAGGAAAGGAAAGGAAAGGAAAAAGGAATGCATGACTGGAACCCAGACACTTAAAAATAGGATGAAGGTTTTTCTCTCTGTCTCTCTCTTTTAGTCTATATCTATCTGTCAAAAAAATATAGGATGCAGGCCTCCCATTTTCTCTATTGTCATGATGGCTGAAAAACAATCTTAAAGCTGCTGGAAATATTTTTAAAAGAACGATTAGCTGAGATGAATATTTTTATATATAATCTGACACACTGTGAATTTTCCATAGACCTTAGGTAATATAATGGTAATAAATAATTGTCATTTTCAAGGACTATTTGGCTCTTTTGCCCAGGGCAAACTGATTCTTTCAAGCAAATGTCAATTATGTCTGCTTCTAGAAGGTGCAATTTCTCCCTCAGCCATGTGGCCCTTAGGGTACAATTCAGAAGAGATTTTGTGGTGAAAATAAGTGATGGTCTTTAACAACTGTAATATTTTATACTGTTTGCCAGAAGTGTCCTCTGCATTTTCATTTGATCTCAGTTGCACAGAAGCATCTATCATAGTTCATTTGTCAGGGATTTCTAGGGTGACTTCTATATAGGAATATTAGTGAAGGAGAAAAAAAGTGCTCAGCAAGCTGAGTCGATGTGGGGTGTCTTATTTTGTAGTGACTGTTGCATATTTGAAATATATACATTGACCAGCTTTTCTTAAATTGTGTTATGCAAAACACTAGAAGTTCATGAGATATTAGGTAGTTGGTTAAAAAAATAGAGTGCATGGTTAAATAAATTTGGGGAACTTTGTGTTGACTTTGAATAGATTGCTTTCTTGTAGTGTTTCTCAGAACCTTTTATATACAACTGTGAACTGTGAGTCTTTAAGAAAAGCATTTAGTATATAGCATTGTCTAAATAGATTTGATCATAGCACTTTTTGTTAAAAACACCCAGAGTTATTTTTATTAAACTTTTATTTAATGAATATAAATTTCCAAAGTACAGCTTATGGGTTACAATGGCTTCCCCCCTCCCATAACTTCCCTCTCTCCCTCAACCCTCCCCTTTCCCACTCCCTTTCCCCTTCCATTCATGTAAAGATTCATTTTCAATTCTCTTTGTATACAGAAGATCAGTTTAGTATATATTAGGTAAAGATTTCAACATTTTGCCCATATAGCAACATAAAGTGAAAAAAAAAAACTACCATTGGATTACTAATTGTAGCATTAAATAGCAATGTACAGCACATTAAAGACAGAGAACCTACATAATTTTTTTCAAATTAATTTTCTATTCCATTTCCATTTTAACACCAGGTTTTTTTTTTTCATTTCCAATTCTCTTTATATACAGAAGATCAATTCAGTATATAATTAGTAAAGACCTCATCAGTTTGTGCCCACACAGAAATGCAAAGTATAAAAATACTGTTTCAGTACTAGTTATAGCATCACTTCGCTTTAGACAACACATTAGGGACAGATCCCACATGGGGTGTAAGTACACAGTGACTCCTGTTGCTGATTTAACAATTTGACACTCCTGTTCATGGCGTCAGTAATCTCCCTAGGCTCTAGTCATGAGTTGCCAGGGCTATGGAAGCCTTTAGAGTTCGCTGACTTTGATCTTATTCTGATAGGGTCATAGTCAAAGTGGAAGTTCTCTCCTCCCTTCGGAGAAGGGTACCTCCTTCTTTGATGGCCCCGTTCTTTCCACTGGGATCTCACTCACAGAGATCATTCATTTAGGTCTTTTTTTTTCCATGATATCTTGGCTTTCCATACCTGCTATACTCTCATGGGGTCTTCAGCCAGATATGAATGCCTTAAGGGCTGACTCTGAGGCCAGAGTGTTGTTTAGGACATCTGCCATTCTATGAGTCTGCTGTGTATCCCACTTCCCATGTTGGATCTTTCTCTCCCTTTTTGATTCTATCAGTTAGTATAAGCAGATACTTGTCTTGTGTGATCTCTTTGACTCTTAGACCTATCAGAGCTATCAATTGTGAGCTGAAATTGATCACTTGGACTAGTGAGATGGATTTGGTACATGCCATCTTGATGGGATTGTGTTGCAATCCCCTGGCACATTTCTAACTCCACCATTTGCGGCCAGTCCGATTGAGCATGTTCCAAATTGTTCATCTCCTCCCTCTCTTTTTCCACTCTTAGATTTAACAGGGATCACATTTCAGTTAAAATTTAAACACCTAAGAATAATTGTGTGTTAATTACTGAGTTCAACCAATAGTATTAGAACAACAACAACAACAACAAATACTAAAAAGGATAAAGTATTACATTATACATCTAAAGTCAGGACAGGAGCTGATCAGTTCATTGTTGCTTATAGTGTCCATTTCACTTAACAGGTTTCCCCTTTGGTGCTCAGTTGTCACCGATCAGGGAAAACAAATGGTATTTTTCTCTTTAGGACTGGCTTAATTCACTCAGCATGATGTTTTCCAAATTCCCCCATCTTGTTGCAAATGACTGGGTTTTGTTGTTTCTTACTGCTGTATAGTATTCTATGAAGTATATGTCCCATAATTTCTTTATCCAGTCTACTATTGATGGGAATTAGGGTTGGTTCCATGTCTTAGCTATTGTGAATTGAGCTGCAATAAACATTAAGGTGCAGACAGCATTTTTGTTTGCCAATTTAATTTCCTTTGGGTAAATTCCAAGGAGTGGGATGGCTGGGTTGTATGGTAGGGTTATATTCAGGTTTCTGAGGAATCTCCAGACTGACTTCCATAGTGGCTTAACCAGTTTGCATTCCCACCAACAGTGGCTTAGTGTCCCTTTTTCCCCACATCCTCTCCAGCATCTGTTGTTGGTAGATTTCTGAATGTGAGCCATTCTCACTGGGGTGATGTGAAACCTCATTGTGGTTTTCATTTGTATTTCTCTGATTGCTAGTGATCTTGAACATTTTTTCATGTATCTGTTGGCCATTTGGATTTCCTCTTTTGAAAAATGTCTATTGAGATCCTTGCCCCATCTCTTAAGTGGGTTGTTTGTTTTGTTGTTGTGGATTTTCTTGATTTCTTTGTAGATTCTGGTTATCAATCCTTTATCTGTAGTATAGTTTGCAAATATTTTTTCCCATTCTATTGGTTGTCTCTTCACTTTCCTGACTGTTTATTTTGAAGTACAGAAACTTCTCAATTTGATACAATCCCAAATGTTAATTTTGGTTTTGACTGCCTGTGCTGTTGGAGTATTTTCCAGGAAGTCTTGCCTGTGCCTATATCTTGCAGGTTTTCTCCAATGCTCTCTAATAATTTGATGGTTATGGGTTGTAGATTTAAGTCTTTAATCCATGTTGAGTGAATTTTTGTGTGAGGTGATAGGTATGGGTCTTGCTTCAAGCTTCTGCACATGGAAATCCAATTTTCCCAGCACCATTTATTGAATAGACTGTCCTTATTCCAGGGATTAGATTTGGATTTTTGGTCAAATATAAGTTGGCTGTAGATGTTTGGATTGATTTCTGGTGTTTCTATTCTGTTCCATTGGTCTATCCATCTGTTTCTGTACCAGTACCATGCTGTTTTGATAACTACTGCCCTGTAGTATGCCCTGAAATCTGGTATTGTGATGCCTCCGGCTTTGTTTTTGTTGTACAAGATTGCTTTGGCTATTCGAGGTCTCCTGTGTCTCCATATGAATTTCAGCATCATTTTTTCCAGATCTGAGAAGAAGGTCTTCGGAATCTTGATGGGTATTGCATTGAATGTATAAATTGCTTTTGGGAGAATAGACAATTTGATGATATTGATTCTTCCAATCCATGAGCATGGAAGATTCCTCCATTTTTGGGAATCCTTTTCTATTTCTTTCTGTAAGGTTTTGTAGTTTTCATCGTAGAGATCTTTAACATCTTTGGTTAAGTTTATTCCAAGGTATTTGATTGTTTTTGTCGCTATTATAAATGGGATTGATTTTAGAAGTTCTTTCTCAGCCGTGGCATTGCCTGTGTATACAAAGGCTGTTGATTTTTCTGCACTGATTTTATATCCTGCTACTTTGCCAAACTCTTCGATGAGTTCCAGCAGTCTTTTAGTAGAGTTCTTTGGGTCCCCTAAATAAAGAATCATATCATCTGCAAAGAGGGATAGTTTGAGTTCGTCCTACCCGATTTGAATCCCTTTAATTTCTTTTCTTGCCTAATAGCTCTGGCCAAAACTTCCAGAACTATATTGAATAGCAGTGGTGAGAGAGGGCATCCCTGTCTGGTACCAGATTTCAGTGGAAATGCTTCCAACTTTTACCCATTCAATAGGATGTTGGCCGTGGGTTTTTCATATATTGCTTTGATTGTATTAAGGAATGTTCCTTCCATACCCAGTTTGCTTAGAGTTTTCATCATGAAAGGGTGTTGTATTTTATCAAATGCTTTCTCTGTGTCTATTGAGAGAATCATATGGTTTTTCTTCTGCAGTCTGTTAATGTGGTGTATCACGTTTATTGTTTTGCGAACATTGAACCATCCCTGCATTCCAGGGATGAATCCCACTTGGTCTGGGTGGATGATCTTTCTGATGTGTTGTTGCATTCTATTGGCCAGAATTTTATTGAGGATTTTTGCATCTATGTTCATCAGGGATATTGGTCTGTAATTCTCTTTCAATGTTGCATCTCTTTCTGGCTTAGGAATTAAGGTGATGGTGGCTTCATAGAAAGAATTTGGGAGGATTCCCTCTTTTTCGATTGCTCTGAATAGTTTGAGAATTATTGGAGTTAGTTCTTCTCTAAATGTCTGGTAGAACTCAGCAGTGAATCCATCTGGCCCTGGGCTTTTCTTTGTTGGGAGGGCCTTTATTAATATTTCAATTTCTGTGTCAGTTATTGGTCTGTTTAGGTTTTCTATGTCTTCCTGGCTCAATTTAGGTAGGTTGTATGTGTCCCAGAATCTGTCCATTTCTGATAGATTTCCCTGTTTGCTGGCATACAAGTCCTTGTAGTAATTTCTGATGATTCTTTTTATTTCTGTTGTGTCTGTTGTTATGTTTCCCATTTCATCTCTGATCCTATTGATTTGGGTCTTTTCTCTTCTTTTTTTAGTTAGTTGGGCCAATGGGGTGTCAATTTTATTTTTTCAAAAAACGAGCTCCTCGTTTGGCTGAATTTTTGTAATGTTTTTTTGGATTCAATCCTGTTGATTTCTTCTCTGATTTTAAGTATTTCTCTTCTCCTACTGGGTTTGGGTTTGGTTTGCTGCAGATTTTCTAGATTTTTGAGATGACTTGAAAGCTCATGTATTTGGTGCCTTTCCAATTTCTTGATGTAGGCACCTATTCATATAAACTTTCCTCTTAACACTGCTTTTGTTGTATCCCATAGGTTTTGGTATGTTGTGCTGTTATCCTCATTTACTTCCAGAAAATTTTTGATTTCTCTTTAAATTTCTTCTATGACCCATTGTTCATTCAGGAGCATGTTGTTCAATCTCCATGTGTTTGCACGTGCTCTAGGGATTCCCGAGTTCCAATTTCCAATTTCATTCCTTTGTGGTCTGAGAAGCTGCATGGTATGATTCTAATTCTTTTGAATTTGCTGAGACTTGCTTTATGGCCTAGTATGTGGTCAATCCTAGAGAGGTTCCATGTACTGCTCAGAAGAATGTAAAGTCCTTAGATGTAGGATGAAATGTTCTGTAGATATCTATTAGATCCATATGGGCTATAATGTCATTTAAATCTACTGTCTCCTTGTTGATCTTCTGTTCTGTTGATCTGTCTATCTCGGAGAGTGGAGTGTTGAAGTTTCCCAGTACTATTGTATTGGGGTCTAAGTCTCCCTTTAAGTCCCTTAACAAGTCTTTTAAATAAGGTGTGCCCTGTAATTAGGTGCATATACATTGATAATCGTTATATCTTCCTGTTGAATGGATCCCTTAATCGTTATATAGTGCCCCTCTTTGTCTCTCCTAACAGTTTTTGTGGTAAAGTTTATGTTGTCCAATATTAAGATGGCTACGCCCGCTCTCTTTTCATTTCTGTTGGCATGGTATATCTTTTCCAGCCTTTCACTCTCAGCCTGTATGGATCATTGTTGGATAGATGGGTTTCTTGTAAGCAGCAAAAGGATGGGTTTTGTTCCTTAACCCAATCAGCCAATCGGTGTCTTTTAAGTGGACAGTTCAAGCCATTAACATTCAATGTGACTATTGAGAAGGAATAACTTTGCCCTGCCATTAGCCAAAGATACTTTCTAATATATGGTTTGAGATTCCTGTGACCTTTTGGTGTGAGGTTTCCTACCTTTACCTTCTTTCATATTGGTGACCGTGTTTCTGTGTTTCTGTATGTAACACATCTTTAAGCATCTTTTGCAGGGCTGGACGAGTGGCGACAAATTCTAGCAATTTCTGTTTGCTGTGAAAGGTCTTTATTTCACCTTCATTCATAAATGAGAGCTTTGCAGGAAAAACACCCAGAGTTCTTGTCTTTCCTCAGAATTATGAGGATGTCCTTTCATCTGGAAACTAGAGTTTGAGCTTTTGGAGGTTTCCAACCTCAGTCTTCTCCCCACTCGCTCACACTCCACAATGAGCATCTTGTCTGTCACCATGTTTCCCAGCCACCTCCAGGTATGTATCTCCTAGTAGTTATCACTCCAGTCCTGACTAGGCTCATGCACAGGCCAGGAAGCTGGAGCCTTGCATCTTACTTTCCCTGTACAGTATTTGATCAGTCCTAACAGATCTGTCCCTTAACATCTCTAATCAGTCCTTTACTCCATCCATATTGCAGATCTTTCCCATTTCCTACCTTGAAAATTGAAACAGGTTTCTATTTTCTTAATTTCCAGACAAGCTCCTTTCTGGAACATTTTGAATTTCCTCTCTTTATAACCCTGCAACATCTACCAAAATAAAGCCAACATCATGACAGGACAAAAAGCTTTTCAACTTCATCTCCTCTCACTCACTTTCTCTAAGAGTTTGACAGAATTGTGCTGGAGCACTTTGTAGTTTGCCAAGTCACCTCTTTCTTTCCAGCCCTTGTGCTGGTCTGAAATGCCTTTCACCACTTTGTCAGAGGCCACCTGTTAGTCCTTCAGGTGACATGCCTATAACCTAGTTTTGTAGATATTATCTGTGGCATGTATTATAGTAATTTTGTGTTTTATTACAAAAGTTTGAATTCTGAATGTGGAAATCATATCTCATGAATCTTTGTATCCCCAATTGCAATAGCAACAGAAAAAATAAAGTACATGAGTATAAGAAAGATAAGAAATATGTGTTATTAAAAAATTTGCATATAATCTAAAGTCTCAAAGACATGAACAAAATTATGTTTTTTCATGGGAAAATTTAATATCATGAAAAATTTCCCTAGGTTAAGTTATCCATTTAACATGATCCCCAATATAATAATATAGATTTTTTATTTTTTAAAATAATTAGACAAACTGAATCTATCAGTCAAATAAAAATAATAGATTGAAAATATTGGAAAATGAGGATAATATATGGGGGAAGAAGAATATCCTGGCTTTGTGTTTTTAAGTAATATAAAACTTTGACTACAGTGTAAGGGTAGGAAGAAAAATAAATTAGGGTCTGGCACTGTGGTTACCTGCAGTGCTGGCATCCCATTTGGGTGCCAGTTTGAGACCCAGCTGCTCTACTTCCAATCCATCTCTCTACTATGGCCTGGGAAAGCAGTAGAAGATGGCCCAAGTCCTTGGGCACCTGCACCCACATGGGAAACCTAGAAGAAGCTCCTGGCTCCTGGATTTGGATAGGTCCAACTCCAGCCATTGCAACCATTTGGGGAGTGAACCAGTGGATGGAAGATCTCTCTCCTCTGCCTCTGTTTCTGTCTCTCTGTAACTCTGCCTTCACATAAATAAATAAATCTTTAAAAAAAAGAAAGAAGAAAAGAAATTAGTGGAACAAAATAGAATCATGACAGAGACTGGGACAGATGTGAGGATTGAGTACATGTTTAAAGTGGCATCTTATATCTGCAGGGACCAATAACTGGTATAGGGTCCACTGGTCTACTTTGAAAAATATTTTGTTTTACCATATAAGTGGCAATTAATGAAATGTTTCCATATGGAGAATAAAAGTATTAAAGAAATACTTTAGTAAGCCATAGGAGAATGTTTTAATAGTTGGAGTAGGAAAAAGGTCTAATGGAATAAAAAAAAATAAGCCATAGAAAGAAAAGTGATAAATTTGACTACAATAAACAAGAATTTCTGTATGCAGATATCAACATAAATTCAGGAAATAATGGGCAAAACAGGGAGGAATTTTTTCAACTCCTATCACAGATGTAGCGTTGATCCACCTATTATATAAGAAGTTATCACTAGAAAAGGCCAATTAACTAGTAAAAAGTAAAAAAAAATGATGAGATAGTTGTCAGAAAACAAATTCTAAGTGCTTCTTCAACACAGATAAAGAGACATTGGACAGCAACTGTGAGAGCTGAAGTTCTTGAGGGCTCAAGTGGGGGATGGGGCTCCAGGCTTCATCATTCCCCCTCTCTTCCCCCATATTGACAGCATTTGGGGAGTGAACCAGCCAATAGGGGTGCTTTCTCTCTCTCTCCCTCCGCTCTCTTTAAAAAAGAAAAAAGAGACAAAATGATTCCATTCATAGAAATTGGAAAAATTGGCCAGCGCCGTGGCTTAATAGGCTAATCCTCCTCCTTGTGGCACTGGCACACCAGGTTCTAGTGCCTGTCAGAGCGCCGGATTCTATCCTGGTTGCCCCTCTTCCAGGCCAGCTCTCTGCTATGGCCTGGGAAGGCAATGGAGGATGGCCCAAGTCCTTGGGCCCTGCACCTGCATGGGAGACTAGGAGAAGCACCTGGCTCCTGGCTTCAGATCAGTGAGATGTGCTGGCCGCAGCAGCCATTGGAGGGTGAACCTACGGCAAGAAGGAAGATGTTTCTCTCTGTCTCTCTCTCTCTCTCGCTATCCATTCTGCCTGTCAAAATGAAAAAAAAAAACACATTAACTAAAAACATCTCCCCACATGGGACATGAGTTCTGGCTTCCGCACATGGTGGCTGGGCCTGGAGGAGGCCCACCCGGCAGAGTTCACGGCCATGTTAACAGGGCTGCATGGAAGTCACCCAGGGTCCATGTCTCCAAGCGCAGGACGCAGGGTCCACACTGGTCCTGCTGGGCCGCGGAGCTCAGTGAGGGAAGGGGGTCGCCACGGCCACGGGAATGTGAGTGGGAGAATGAGTGCATGACTCACAGCTCAAAAAAACAAAGAAATTGGAAAAATTGAGACACACTGACATACTCATATCTTCTAGATTAGCAAATATAAAAAGTCTTGATGATCAGTTTTGTTAGAAAGTGTGGGGAAGAATATTTTCTCATAGATTTTTGATAGGAGTTTAAATGGGTGTCACTTTTATGGAGGGCCATTTGGCAGTATCTATCAAAATTACAAATAAGCACACCCTTTTATCCACTAATTTTACATTTAGCAATTTAATTTACAGACATATTTGGCATTGTTTTCATATATTTTCATTTTCCAATAGCACTACAATCTTAAATTAACACAAAAATGAACTTTTATTTCTCCATATTTTGCTGTACTGCTCTTTTCTCTCTCCCTTCCACTACTTCTTCACTAGGGTCATCTGTTCTTCCCACATTTTGTTTCAAATATGTCAAACTTTGTCATGAATCTGATCATGAACCTCACAAATGTGTTTCCCCAAACTAACTTTCCTTTTTTAAAAAATTTATTTATTTATTTATTTGAATGGCAGAGTTACAGAGAAGCAGAGGAAGAGAGAGAGAGAGAGAGAGAGAGAGAGAGAGAGAGAGAAGTGACTTCCATCCGCTGGTTCACTCCCCAGATGGCCACAATATCCAGAGCTGTGCCGATCCAAAGCCAGGAGCCAGGAGCTTCTTCTGGGTCTCCCATGTTGGTGTAGGGGCTCAAGGACTTGGTCCATCTTTTACTGCTTTCCCAGGCCATAGTAGAGAGCTGGATCAGAAGTGAGTGGCCAGGACTCAAACCAGTGCCCCTATGTGTTGCTGGCACTGCAAGCGGAAGCTTTACCTGCTATACCACAGCACTGGTCTTTATTTTATTTATTTATTTATTTTTGTCAGAGTGTCTTGGCTTTCCATGCTTGAAATACTCTCATGGGCTCTTCAGCCAGATCCGAACGCCTTAAGGGCTGATTGTGAAGCCTGAGGCCAGAGTGCTCTTTAGGACATCTGCCATTCTATGAGTCTACTGTGTCTCCCACTTTCCATTTTGGATCATTCTCTACATTTTTATTCTATCAGTTGGTATTCAGACACTAGTCTTGTTTGTGTGATCCCTTTGACTCTTAGACCTATCAGTGTGATCAATTGTGAACTGAAATTGATCACTTGGACTAGTGAGATGTCATTGGTACATGCCACCTTGATGGAATTGTATTGGAATCCCCTGGCACATTTCTAACTCCACCATTTGGGGCCAGTCAGCTTGAGCATGTACTCTTATCTTTTAAGAATAACATAGATTCAGCTTGGATTAGCGCTTGCACAAAGAATGGACAACTGACTCTGTTGCTTAAAGTATCAATCACAACTGAAAAATTTAAAATCAGCAAGAAATCTATATAAGACATAAGTTATTCATTGCCCCTGACAATAACTCTATGTTTAACTAACATTGGTAAGCATCATTAAAAGCATTACAAGGATACATTGAATTATTTCTAGCTGAACTATTACTAAATGTGTTACCTCAAGTTTTCCAAAGTTCATTTTTATTGTGTTTTGTTATTTTATTTTGAGCTTCCACATAAATACACTCAAATAAATACATGGTAATTCTTACCAAGATTATTCTATATAAACATGTCTATTTATCTATATATCATCTACATCTATATTTACATCCAGATTTATCCATGTATCTAAAGCAGATTTTTATATCACAGATATTTTTCTAGCACTTGTTATTATTCATTCAAATTAAGATTTATGTGCTGGGGTCATTGATAACTTTTTCTAAGTAATATTGGAAGAAATATATGTGCCCTTTTATGATATTCAATACATATGGACATATTGAATTAGTTTATTCAAATGAAAATAAATATATTGTTAAGGAGGCAATATATCAACAAAGCATAATTTTGCCATCTGCTATATTCCAGTATGAGCCCTGCCTTCAAATGTCCGAAACATTGTTCACACTAGAATGTGATAGGATGAAACTAAGCACAGCCATGTTCACTACACAAGAAACCCAGAATCATTTCCATTTTGTCAAAAGGAGGATGAGATACACAAATGACAGGGATTACTCCAAGGATTCTAAGTTTCTGCAGGATGAGAAAGGTGGGTGATCACACAGCAATACTGAATACTTAGCCACTATGCAGATGATGAAAAGGGCTGGATAAGCTGAGGAGTTTAAGAAGAGAAATTGTTCTACCCAATGTAGTTTATTTCTGAGGATGTGCTGCCCATGTGTGAATTCTCTTGTCATATCTTATGTCATTCAATAAATTCTGCAGATTTAACAAATTAAATTTTTTCAGAGAGCCAATGAATCCTGATAATAATATCATCTGAGATCCTCACTGGGGTATTAGGATTAAATGAAATAGTACAAGTATCACTCTTGCCGCACAGAATATAAAAATTCATTAAAAATTACTGCAAAATCAGAAAATGTGCTAGCAGTTAAAATAATGGGTTAGAATAATCAGTAACTATATGAAATTTAGAAATTTGAGCAAGTAGGCAGCTTGTTTGAAGGAAAAAATTAAGAACAGTTTGCATGACTTTAAGACAAAGGATTGTTATGAGTTAGGAATAGACCAAAGGGTAGGTGGAAAAGGATATATGAACCAGTGAGTGGTTCAAGATCTTTAATTCCTCACCTCTTGGTAGATTGCAAGTATCCTTACTAGTATTTGTTCCTTGCCAAGACAGTCAAAACAGAGATAGTCTGGGCTTCCCAAGGGTTTTTATGTATTTGGAAGCTCTATGTCCCAGATGAATTGAAATTGCAATCACACCATCTATCATTTTACATTCTCTGACAAAATTGCAGATGGGCCAAATCCACCAAGTAAAAAAGTGAAAATTAAGACAGAATCCTCTTTTTGAAAAGGTTTATTTATTTATTTGAAAGTAAGAGTTACACACAGAGAGGAGAGGCAGAGTGAGGGAGAGAGGTCTTCCATTTGCTGGTTCACTCCTCAATTATCCGCAATAGCCAGAGCTGTATCAATCTGAGGCCAGGAGCCTCTTCCAGGTCTCCCACATGAGTGCAGGAGCCCAAGGACTTGGGCCATTTTCCACTGCTTTCCTGGGCCATAGCAGAGAGCTGGATTGGAAGTGGACCTGCCGGATTTGAACTGGTGCCCATATGGGATGCTGGCACTGCAGGCGGAGGCTTTTCCTTCTACATCAGAGCACCAGCCCTGATAGAATCTTGTTAATAGTCAAGATAAACTTGGCCAGTGCCAACAGGCTAATCCTCTGCCTAGCGGTGCTGGCACACCAGGTTCTAGTCCCGGTCGGGGTGCTGGATTCTGTCCCGGTTGCCCCTCTTCCAAACCAGCTCTCTGCTATGGCCCAGGAGTGCAGAGGATGATGGCCCAAGTGCTTGAGCCCTGCACTCCATGGGAGACCAGGATAAGCACCTGGCTCCTGCCTTTGGATCAGCATGGTGCGGCAGCCATTGGGAGGGTGAATCAATGGCAAAGGAAGATCTTTCTCTCTCTCTCACTGTCCACTCTGCCTGTCAAAAATAAAAAAAAAATAAAAAGATAAACTCATGCTGGACACTGAGCTTTGGATTGAATCTGCATAAAAATCTCTCATTCCATCTCAGAGCTGCTTCAGGGACTAGGAAGCAGCTGGTGAGAATCAAATCAACACAATATGAGGGCAGAGGGAATGCAGGGATTGAATACCTGCAAGATCTCCCAGTGTAGAATTGAAACTATGAATAGGATAGAGGCAATGAATGTTGAAATGCTTTCAAGATGTCAGAGTCATCCATTTCTTCCTATCAGCCAGATGCATGTCTATGAGCTAGGCCACAGGGATAAAATAATACATTTCCTAAGTCGTTTGCAGGTTTGCTTAGTACAAACACACTAATATTCAAAATGGAGTTGCATTAAGGCATCTGGAATTCCTGAAGAAAGGGAACTTGACTCTCCTTTTTACTATCAAATTGCCTCTTATAAAAATGAAAATGAAAGTGTTAACAGCAATCAGTTGATCCCTGTTGAAACTTGAAGGATGACAAGAAGACCCATACTTTCTGATTTCCACTATTAATTGCTCCATTGTTTTTCTTTATCCAGAACTACCTTACATTAAGAAAACTCACTAGCCATAGAGCCATTAAATCTTACTAAAAGATTTCACATTAGTTCAAAGAATTGAAGCATTCATTTTAATTCATGCCATGTATGGGTTTCTTTATTTCTTTAATTTGTGAATTTGCTTCTCATTGCTTCTGAGTAATTATGATTAATGTTTTGAATTCCATTTCAGTCATGTCATCAATCTCTTCATCCTCACATTCTAATATTGAAGTGTGTTTCTTTGCTGGTGGTGCACAAGGGAATGCATATTGTCTTACTTGGTCTTGTTTCTTGAATTTCTGCATTTATTTTTAAGCGTTTGTGAAAATACTTTTCTTTTTTCCTCTGATGGCTTTTACCTTTGAACTATGCCTCTGTGACCTTGTGGATTCTCTGCTCTTCCAGTCAATACCCAGAGGTTTGTGCAGCATGTGGCCAGGTAATTCTCATCAGTGCTCCAGGGTGGGGCAAGTATCCAGGGTGACATCTAAGATGGGCATGGTGGGTCTCCTCTTTTTAGCCAAAAAAGAGAGTATGATCACCTCTGTGGGTGTAATAATACCCTCACCTCTCTTCCAAGGTGATCAATGTGAGAGGTATGATTACACCCACAGAGGGTGCAATAGTCATCTGTGCTGCCATATGAACCACACAATGGATCTATGCAGTCCTTAGTGTGAGCATGGATCCCACTGTGATGATCCACAACAGACAATTAGGGGGCTCTGAGCATGTGGAGCCACTCACATTGATTTCCCAGAGACCCAGCTACACCCTGTGCCCTCTTGTGCGGAGTTCCCAAAGTCTTAGCACACATGGTTCTCACAGTCACAGGGTGCAGGGAATCCACTTCACCCAGCTTGCCTCTCCCATCCACAGGGAGGCAGAGTTGTTCTCAGAGCCAACTGTCCGGGGTGCTCTGCCTAGGCAGTTTGAGCATTGGAGCCCATATTTTGAGAGGCTGGGAATGCATCCTAGTCATCATTGGATGCCTAGTCCCCTGTCAATCCTCCCAGCAGACTCAAAGTCAGTGAGGAATGCAGATCTTCACTTCTGCTAGAATCTCTGAGTCACATACATGCACAAGAGCCGTCAGCCAAAAGTTGTCTTCTCCCTGTCAGGTCCAGATGTGTTAACTTGAGTTGCTGGCACCAGTACTCACTCTTGAAGGCTGGTGCTTTCTTTGCTTTTAGCTGCTGGGGTTGTGTATTGTGTCCATGTTTACGGTACGCTTCCTCACCTTCCACACCAACGCACAATGCTCCTCTTTCTTCCACAGAATTCCCACTGTGGTTTTCTCACTAACTGTCCCTGAGAATATACTTCCTACACTTTTTTTTACTAAATACCCCTTTCCTAGAGCAGAATGCCATTCCATATTCTACCATTTTGGAATCTCCAGTCTATAGTTTTTCATTTGAAAAACAGAGAGGGGTCCATTTGCTAGTTTACTAATTTTGAACTCTAGACACTGTGGGCTTCATTGAATTAGTTGAAGTGTCTCATCTCTTTCAATTTTGGGAAACAGCCTGAAAAGGACTGGTGTTATTTCTTTAGGAAAATGGGAGAATTTAGTAGTGAAGACATCTCTAACTGAGCTTTCATTTGGAGCCTTTTTATTCCTGATTTCTTCTTGTTTCTTACTGTTCTATGCAGGTTTACCATGACTTCCCAGTTCAACTTTTTTTTATATATATCCAAAAGTTAAACATTTTCTTTAGGTTTTCCAAGTTTTGGTATATAGCTACTCTTGATAGGCTTCTCTTGATAACTATTAGTGATCCATTGTATCTCTGTGAGGTTGGTTTCAGTTTCTCAATTTTGTTTACTTGATTCTTCTCTTTTGTCTTAGCATACCTAATGGATTATTAAGTTTGTTTTTCTTTTCATAAAACCAACCCTCCATTTAATTGGTATTTAATACTATTGAAGTTTTTTTTATCATTTATTTTTGTTCTAATCTTTATTCTTCATTTCCTTCTATTGCTCATGTATTTGACTTATTCTTGTTTTTTTAAGTTCCTTGAAATGGGTAGCAGTTAGGGTTTTTACTTTATATCGTGCTTTTTTAGATGATTGTCTTCCTGAAGCCATAGTTTTTATTTTCTATATTTCTCAGATAATAGTGAGATCTTCCACTTGGATTAATGATATTTTGATAGAGAACAAATTGTACTAGTTTCCTAGGGTTGCCATATAGTATAGAGCTTAAATCACTGGGATTTATTTTTCATTATTCTAGAAATTTTAAGTCAAAGTAACAGCAGATTTATTTTTCCTAAGCCCTTAATACAATGACCATCTTACTCTGTCTACACAAGGTGTTTCTCTGTGTGTACCTGTTCTTCTGTCTATGGGTCATTCTTACAAGGACATATTTTCAATTATGGTCTTACTCTTTATTATACCAGTTGACTTTATTTACCTGCTTAAAGGTCCTTCCTTCAAACAGAGTCACATTGGTGCTTGACATTTCAAAGTATAAGTTTTATGGAGACACACTTTAGTCAATAACACTGATAATATTCACAGTTGTTGGCCTTAGAGTCAGTCATCTTTAAAGAGGACTTGCCTTTTAAAGAGTGTTAAGGTTTCTCATCACATTATTTTCAATACTGTCTGTGGCAAAGTTGGTTGATGAATGCGCACATATATACACTCACTGGAATGGAAAGTTATGATGCCTATATGCAGGTAAAATAAATGCAGTAAAAAAACAGAATACTGGCAAACATTGAAATGATGAAAAGTAGAAATAGCAACATCTTCAGTTACAAAGAATACATATGATACCCCATAGTTATAGTTTCTAAAACTTAACACTGAAGCATGAACAATAAAAACCTCATTTTATAATACTACAGACCAGTATATAAGGGGGGTGTTTTCCTAAGACCTTGTACATTTTAAATTGTTACTATTCAAAATTAACACTTAGGATTATGTAGTATGTTGAAAGGGTACTTTTTCCAAAGCATAACTCCAGTATCATTGTAGAAAAAATCTTAATTATTGCTAATTATTTTCCCAGAAGTATTTACTAACTTAGAAAATTATTGAAATATTTTGGGATTTCCAACACTTTGACAACCATTTTTAACAATTAATAAATTTTCAAATTTATCAACATGTGTGTTATCAAGACATGCAATGACATTAACAGTTTAGTGAACATGGGTATGGTCACTTAAGTATTTAAAACAGATTCTTACATTATATTGATACAGGTCATACAAGCATTTACAAACCTACAAGCACATAAATAATAATGTGAGCCATTTATAAGAGACTGATATTTTATAGAATTTAATTCATTTTAGCCAATGTCTAATTACTCTGTGGCACTTACAAATAGTAATTTACTTGGATGCAAGCATTAACACTTATATTTCCTTAGAATGTTGGCATAACTCTGAGTGTGTAGACCCTCATTCCACTAGAACTGATGAAAACACTTAAAGCAAAGCAAAAGAAAAAAAAAAACTTGTAAAATATCAAGAACTACTCTTATATTGAACAGGGATCACTTTTCAGTTAAAATTTAAACACCTAAGAATAATTGTTTGGATACACAGCAGGATACACAGCAGACTCATAGAATGGCAGATGTCCTAAACAACGTTCTGGCCTCAGAATCATTCCTTAAGGCATTCGGATCTGGCTGAAGAGCCCATGAGAGTATTGTAGGCATGGAAAGACAAGACACCCTGGGGAAAATAAAAGAAGACCTAAATGAAAGATCTCTGTGAGTGAGATCCCAGTAGGAAGAACGGGGCCATCAAAGATGGAGGTACATTTCTCCAAAGGGAGGAGAGAACTTCCACTTTGACTATGACCCTATCGGAATAAGATCAAAGTCGGTGAACTCTAAAGGCTTCCATAGCCTTGGCAACTCATGACTAGAGCCTAGGGAGATTACTGACACCATAAACAAGAGTGTCAAATTGTTAAGTCAGCAACAGGAGTCACTGTATACTTACATCTCATGTGGGATCTGTCCTTAATGTGTTGTGTAATGTGAAGTGATGCTATAACTAGTACTGAAACAGTATTTTTATACTTTGTGTTTCTGTGTGGGTGCAAACTGATGAAATCTTTACTGAGTATATGTAGAATCGATCTGTAAATAAAGATAATTGGAAATGAAAAAAAAAACCTGGTGTTAAATTGGAAATGGCATAGAAAATTTATTAATTTTTTAAAAATATCATGAAGGATCTCTGTGCTGTACACTGTTTAATGTGCTGTACACTGTTATTTAATGCTATGATTAGTATTCCAACAGTATTTTTTCACTTTGTGTTGCTATGTTGAAATCTTTACTTAATATATACTGAACTGATCATCTGTATATAAAGAGAATTGAAAATGAATCTTGATGTGATTGGAAGGGAAGAGGGAGTGGGAAAGGGGAGGGTTGTGGGGGGGGAGGGAATTTATGGGAGGGGGGAAGCCATTATAATTCATAAGCTCTACTTTGGAAATTTATATGTATTAAATAACAGCTAAAAAATCTAGAACTAGTACCTAAGACATACAACCAACAAAAGAATATTAACCGAAGAAAATGTAAGATTTTAGAAGAACAGAGAATATCAGTGCTTTTTGAATCCAGGCCTGATACTTCCTCCCCTTTCTTGAAGGAGTGATATGGAAATTCCATTCATCCAAGTGCAAGTGAGAACACGGGGCTCCCTTTGCTTCCACCTGCAATGAAGTGTGAAAAATACCCTCATTTCTGTGTACCCAGTTATCTGCTGCCTGGATTATGTCCTGGATGAATACAGCTGAGAGGTGGGGCTTTGACATCACTTGAGTAACTGAGGCTGTGTAGTGGGCAAGAGAACATGTGGAATTCTATTACATGCAACATTAACAAGATACAAGTGGATAGACAGAACATTTGTGGTGGCTTTGAGTTAAAAGTACAAGGATGTGGAGACAGTAAAAGAGTACTAAATTTATTTTAATTCATTTTTTTAAATTTTAGAAACAAGAGCAGAGCACACAGAGAAAAAAAGGACTTCCTTATGTTAGTTCACTATGCAAATACTCATATCAGGTGAAGCTGATCTGAGATAAAAGTGGAAGCTGGTGAGGCAGGCATGATAGCACAGGCAGTTAAGCCATTATTTGGGATGCTACCTCCCCTGTTAGAGTGTCTTCTCAGGTCCTGGTTACTTTTGGTCTAATCCAGCTTTCTACAAATGTGTGTGAGAGACAGAAGGTCAAGTTCCACATATGTGGGTTTCTGCTATCCATAGGGGAGACCTGGATGGAATTCCTTGATTCTTCTTTTGGGCTTACCCAGCCCTATCTGTTATGATCATATGTAAAGTGAATCACCAGATGAAAGAAATTGCCCCCCTCTTTAAAATTACTTAATTTATTTTCAAAAAATTTAAAAATTGGGGCTTGGGAACATAGTATAAATCTCTGTCTTGGTTCAAATTTTTCCAACTTCTTGAGCCTTTGCTTTCTGGGTTTTATGGTTCCAGGATGGGCCTTACCAGGAAACTGGATTACTATCAGGAGTATAGCTGGGACTCAAAACCAAATATTCTTGGATGTGTTTATCCCAAGAAGTATCTTATCAACTAGGCACTCCCACCTCTTTTGAGGTTATAAAAATGTTCCAAAATTGATAAATATGATGGTTACATATAACTGAGAAACAGAATTCTATGTTACACTTAATTGATGAATTACATGGTATGGGTCTTATGTTCATATCTCAGTTTTTGCTACTTATGAAAATGGTGTGATTTCTTGTAAAGATATATTGAGAATTTTCACACTTTTATGTGATATTTTATATTGTAGTCTTCCTAATTCAAATCCACATAAAATGTGATTTGCCTCTGTAGGCTGTTGCATATTTATATGTTGATATGGATTTAAATGCATGAGAAACTGGTCAAGCCTGTAAAGATACAAATGACAATTATTGATGACTCAGGATGAAGATATTGTGGGGAGAGGTGTCATTAATCTTGTCTGCATATCTTTCTGAAGAATATAATTATGAACTAAATTAATAAATTAATAAATAAAATTAATAAATGAATATCATCACACACAAGTACTTGAGTAAATATTTGTACAAGTGTTGAATCAGGAAAGATCAACCTTACTGCCTGGCATTATGGCCAATCAGTTTGTCATTGCTTTTGATGCTGGCATCCTGTAGCAGATGGTTAATTTGAGGCCCTGGCTACTCTGCTTCTGGTTCAGATTTCTGAATATGTGTCTGGCAAGACAGTGAAAAATGGCCCAAATACTTGCTACCTGCCATCCAAGTCAAAGAACCAGATGGAATTGTCTTGCATACAGATCTGCTGTTGTGGCCATTCAGAAACTGAATGACTAAAAGGAAAATATCTCTGTCTCTTGATTTTTCTCTATATCTCACTGTATTTTAGCTCTCACTCCTGATCTCTCTCTTGGTCTTGCTCTTTCAAATAAATATTGAGAAAGAAAAAAACACTAACTTCACATATAAATCCTTATGGAAGTCTTAATTAATCAGTGACATTCTCTGGACATAATATCCTTTATCTGTACCACATATCTTTCCACTGTATTCAGTACAAATTAATCACTAGAAACCCTCTCCCTGATTCCAATAATTACATAGAAATGATACTTGAGAGACAGAAAAATTAATTAAGATTAATCAACTATCAGTGAGTATGGTCTTTTTTTTTCACATGCGAAGTGTACATTGAGAGAGAGAGAGAGAAAGGTCTTCCTTTTCCGTTGGTTCACATCCCAGTGGCCCCTGCGGCTGGTGCACTGTGGCCGGCGCACCACGCTGATCCAAAACCAGGAGCCAGGTGCTTCTCCTGGTCTCCCATGTGGTGCAGGGCTGAAGGACTTGGGCTATCCTCCACTGCACTCCTGGGCCACAGCAGAGAGCTGGAATGGAAGAGGAGCAACTGGGACAGAATCCAGTGCCTCTCCCGTGACTAGAACCTGGGGTGCCAGTGCCTCTGGTGGAGGATTAGCCTAGTTATCCATGGCAGCAACCAAGTATGGTCTTTTTACTTTTCTCATCTCAAGTCCCCTCATGCAATCTACAACTTCATTGCCAGTAGGAAAAGCATCTGGTGGAGGTATATGAAGACAAAGAGGAAAAATTCCAGGAAAGGATATGAGGACCCAAAATTCATGGTGCCAAGCTAGTTTTTGATCCCTGTGAATTCATGTTCATTTCAAAAATATGATTTTGAGACATATTTCATGGCACAATTGTGTTTTTGATATGTGGTGGAGTTACCTAGGCTTCGAAGCTCAGCACTGAGGTTTGCAAATTTGCAGAATAGTCACTAAAGGGCAAAAGCAGGAGTAGAAAATACTCAGGAGTGGAGAGAGTGGCAAGATGGTGGAATAGGAAGGGAGCACACTGATAGTACGGAAAGAGATAGTTTAATAAAAGTGGATATACTGCAGGTTCAAGGAAGAGTAGGGGAAGAAACAGCAGAGGAAACACTTCCGGAACTAGAGATTCACAGTGGACCTGCGTGGAGAGTGTGGGAGCCCAAGTTCGGGACACCAGCGACAGAATCAACACACCAGCACTGGAATGTGAGGTGAGCCGAACCTCAATAGCCTGAGACACCAGCGAGAAAGCAGAAAGAGGAGACTAGAGGGAATGAGGCTTGAAACTCTGTGGGGAAAAGTTCACCAGGCTAACTAGAACAGAGAGAGAGAAAAAAAAAGTGTCTGATACGGACACGAGTTTCTCTCTCTCCGCTCACCTCTCAAAGGTGAGCAAGACAAAGAGCAGGCACCAATTTGGAAATACGTCATAAGCAGGGAGACCTCAGGTCTGCACTGGCCTTGAGCCTAGCAGAAAAAGCTGACTCTGGGGGAGGGGTGAAATAACAGGAGATTAGGATCTAACTTGGCAACCAAGTGGGAGACTGCAGGAGAATTGGAGCCCACACTGAGGGCAGCACAGATTCCCTGTGTGGTCCTTGGGAAAGAGCTTCCGAACTCTGGCTCCTGTGGGTATATCATTTGCCTGCTAACTACCTCCAATTACATTCAGCTGTGTGGAATTACTTCCATTTTGAATAATAAAAAAAAAAAGAATGAGAGATTTACCATGCCTAACCTGGAAGTGTCACATTTGGAACACTCGCAACCCTGAGGAACCAAACAGAGCTCTCAGGCCACACTCATCTCAACCTCTAAGCCTCCATCAAAAGCAGACAGTCCATTTAATAGAGAGACATAGAATAACAAGAAAAAACACCACAGTGAAGAAACCAAATATCTCCAACATGCCAAACAACAAACACAAAAACCAAGCTAACAAGAACAATGAAGACACTATGATGCCCCAAAATGAAGAAAGACACCACAATTCAAGATTATGAAGATGATGAGATAGAAGAAATGCAAGAAGCGGATCTCAAACAATTGATAAGAACATTAAGAAGTTCTCAAAAACAAATTCTTAAACTACAGAAATCTTTAATGGACAAGATAGAAAATCTCTCTCATCAAAATGAAAGAGTAAGGAGGAATCAAAATGAAATGAAACAACTAGCAGAACAAGAAACAGTGATAGTGACAAGAAATCATAATGAAATGAAGAATTCAATAGATCAAATGACAAACATATTAGAGAGCCTTAAAAACAGAATGGGTGAATCAGAAGAGAGAATATTGGACATAGAAGACAGAGAACAGGAAAGGAAACAGGCAGACAAAAGAAAAGAAGAGGAAATTATAAATCTAAAAAATATTGTCTGGAATCTGCAGGATACTATTAAATAATCTAACATTCAGGTTCGAGGAGTTCCTGAAGGCATGGATAGGGAGAAAGGATTAGAAGGCCTTTTTAGTGAGATAATAGCAGAAAATTTCTCAGGTTTGGAGAAGGACAGAGGCATCTTAGTACAGGAAGCTTATAGCATCCCTAATAAACATGACCAAAAGAGATCCTCACCACGACACGTTGTAATCAAACTCACCACAGTGAAACATAAAGAAAAGATCCTAAAATGTGCAAGAGAGAAACGTCAGATTACTTAGAGATTTTCCAATTAGACTCACAGCTGACTTCTCATCAGAAACCCTGCAAGCTAGGACGCAATGGTGAGATATAGCCCAGGTACTAAGAGAGAAAAACTCTCAGCCCAGAATATTATATACTGCAAAGCTCTCATTTGTGATTGAAGGTGAAATAAAGACCTTGCACAGCAAACAGAAATTGAAAGAATTTGTTGCCACACATCGTGCCCTGCAAAAGATGCTTAAAGATGTGATACACACAGAAACACAGAAACACATTCATCAGTATGAAAGAAGGTAAAGGAAGGAAACCTCACAGCAAAAGATCACAGGAAGCTCAATTACTCTTTGACATAGAATTAAACTCTGATGCTCTGTTAAAGCAATGTGTTAAAGTAATCTATTATGTTCTCTTGATGTCTGTTAAATTCTAATTGTTCAAAAATAGCTGAATTTTTATTAAGAGCTATGGGTTATTTAAATATGTGCTTATTTTCAAAGATTTGAATAATCACCTTGTAACAATGATCAAATTTATTCTATGTTATGTCATGATTTTCAGGATTCTTATTTCAGTGAGATACTTTAGATTTTGAGCCTTCTTGGCATTCTTGACAGGCATTCAAAAAGTCAAAGTTCCAAACAATCTGGACTCTAAAATTTCCAGTAAATCTTGGACATTGGTTTTTCCAGTTTGGGCCCAACTGAAAAAATCAAAGGACCTATGTCTCTCATCTTATAGAGACACCAACTAATCAGGCTATTTGGATTATATTAAAAGTACTTTCAAGTTGTGACATGGTACTAAATTTTAAGTTTCTATAATGGAAAATGCTATCAATACAAATGTTTGAGAATTAGAAAGTCTAATGACCTTGTGTTACTAGACATGATAGTTATCTTAATGAGAAAGCCCCAGAGGCCTAAAGGGTTAAATACTTGTAAAATCCTACAGGTGCTTTCAAAAGTACTGTGAAGTAAGCAAGTGTCTCTTTGTTGGTTGATGAGATTATAATTTTGAACATGGCAACTTAATGTCTTTTGTCATCCACAATTATATATGATTTGCTGCTCATAAAAGTGAAGCATTGTTGGTTCTGTGTTTAGCTGTCCTCCTATAGGTTCCTATGGACTTTGTCCAGCCACTTCTATTGTATTCAGTACTTTGGGATGGCTCTGTAAACAGATGAAGCCAATAATGTATTAACAGTACCAACTGAGAGAAAGAATGCTTAACTGAGGTTACGAAAAACAAAAAGTAATTCAAATCAATTCACAATCTACAAAAAGAGTTAAAGATTTTAAAATCTATTATTAAAATTGCTATATTGGTCTATTATGTTATATGTGTGTACATATTGTATGTCCACATTGGAAAATTTTATTAAGAATTTTATTTTAATTGGCTTATATAAGATTGTCCATAAATTTAAGCTGGTAAAATTAATCAGATACATTTTAATTTGTGTAACCTGAATTTCTGCATCATATGTTTTATACTTGTTGGTGGAAACAAACTAAAAACATTTTATATGGTTGTGCTTAAGTTTACTGTTAAACAAACTACACCATGTTAGATTTTTTTTATTTATTAAACTTTTATTTAATGAATATAAATTTCCAAAGTACAGCTTATGGGTTACAATGGCTTCCACCCTCCCATAACTTCCCTCCCACCCGCAACCCTCCCCTTTCCTGCTCCCTTTCCCCTTCCATTCATGTAAAGATTCATTTTCAATTCTCTCTATATACAGAAGATCAGTTCAGTATATATTAAGTAAAGATTTCAACAGTTTGCCCCATATAGCAACACAAAGTGAAAAAACTACCGTTGGAGTACTAGTTATAGCATTAAATAACAGTGTACAGCACATTAAAGACAGAGATCCTACATGATATTTTTAAACAATTAATAAATTTTCTATGCCATTTTCAATTTAACACCAGGTTTTTTTTTCATTTCCAATTATCTTTACATACAGAAGATCGATTCAGTAAATAATTAGTAAAGACCTCATCAGTTTGTACCTACGCAGAAACACAAAGTGTAAAAATACTGTTTCAGTACTAGTTATAGCATCACTGCACATTAGACAACACATTAAGGACAGATCCCACATGGGATGTAAGTACACAGTGACTCCTGTTGCTGACTTAACAATTTGACACTCCTGTTCATGGCATCAGTAATCTCCCTAGGTTCTAGTCATGAGTTGCCAGGGCTATGGAAGCCTTTAGAGTTTGCTGACTTTGATCTTATTCCAATAGGGTCATAGTCAAAGTGGAAGTTCTCTCCTCCCTTCAGAGAAAGGTACCTCCTTCTTTGATGGCCCCATTCTTCCCACTGGGATCTCACTTGCAGAGATCTTTGATTTAGGTCTTTTTTTCCCCATGGTATCTTGGCTTTCCATGCCTACAATACTCTCATGGGCTCTTCAGCCAGATCCAAATGCCTTAAGGGCTGACTCTGAGGCCAGAGTGTTGTTTAGGACATCTGCCATTCTATGAGTCTACTGTGTATCCCACTTCCCATGTTGTATCCTTCTCTCCCTATTTGATTCTATCAGTTAGTATTAGCAGACACTTTTCAGGCTGGAGAGGATGTGGGGGAAAAGGGACACTAACCCACTGTTGGTGGGAATGCAAACTGGTTAAGCCACTATGGATGTCAGTCTGGAGATTCCTCAGAAACCTGAACATAACCCTACCATACAACCCAGCCATCCCACTCCTTGGAATTTACCCAAAGGAAATTAATTTGGCAAATAAAAAAGCCATCTGCACATTAATGTTTATTGCAGCTCAATTCACAATAGCTAAGACCTGGAACCAACCCAAATGCCCGCCAAGTGTAGACTGGATAAAGAAATTATGGGACATGTACTCTATAGAATGCTATACAGCAGTAAGAAACAACAAAACCCGGTCATTTGCAACAAGATGGAGGAATCTGGAAAACACCATGCTGAGTGAATTAAGCCAGTCCAAAAGAGACAAATATCATTTGTTCTCCCTGATTGGTGACAATTAACTGAGCACCAAAGGGTAAACCTGTTGAAGTGAAATGGACACTATAAGAAACAATGACCTGATCAGCTTTTTCCTGACTCTAGATGTACAATGTAATACTTTATCCTTTTTAGTATTTGTTGTTGTTGTTCTAATACTAGTGGTTGAACTCTGTAATTAACACACAATTATTCTTAGGTGTTTAAATTTTAACCCAAAGGTGATACCTGTTAAATTTAAGAGTGGAAAAAGAGAGGGAGGAGATGTACAATTTGGGACATGCTCAATCGGACTTGCCGCAAATGGTGGAGTTAGAAATGTGCCAGGGGATTCTAACACAACCCCCCCCCATCAAGGTGGCATGTACCAATGCAATCTCACTAGTCCAAGTGATCAATTTCAGCTCAAAATTGATGGCTCTGGTAGGTCTAAGAGTCAAAGGGATAACACAAACCATGTTAAATATTTAAGAGGTGTTTCCAAATACATGATTCTTAAAACTTATAGAAGGCATTGGACCTTCTGGTAAATGTTTTATTAAGTCGTTATCTAATGGTTAAATCTGTATGCTCAGTATTCATGTACTATTGCTACTGTTAGCAAGCGATCTAGGACTTGCTCCCTAATTTCTCTATTGTAAGCCCAACTTGTTCTTTCATTTCTCTATTCTCTTCAAGGTAGGTAACTAATTCTATTATAAAGGAATCTGTAGGGTGCACAATTTAATCTTTAGACCTTATAAAAGAGATGGCTAACATTTTTCTGTAATAGCATAGCCAAAATAAGAGCTTAAATAATAATCTCATAGCTAGATTTACCTCACCATCAGTGAAGTAAACAGTAAGTAGAAAAAACCTCCCTTTCAGACCAAAGGGAAAGAAAGTTTTTAAGGGAGAATATGATTTTCCTCATGGGCATTCTCTATCTTAGAAAAACTACTACAGAACATGCCTGTGACTATAGACTTGTAGTTCAGGCCACCGAAGATTAGAGATGGGACATGGGCACTCCCTTGACTTGCATCCTCTGGTCTGCTTTAACACAAACCAGGAGGAAAAGAAAGCTAGGCATCAGAAGCAATGGGTGGCAGGCCTATTAATGGCTGATCTGTACAGTGATCTGCCCTCAAGGAAACCCAACAGGCCAGTCCATTGCAGTGGCTTTCAATGTGGTAAGCCTGGGCTTCAGCAGAATTCAGCTTGTGAAGAGCCCAGGCAGCTCTGCCAAGAGTTGGGTCACTGGAAATGGACCTGTCCTGGACTTGAAGGATGCCCAGGTCAGAGCCACAGATCTTATTGGCTCCAAGCTGAAAAGCCCTTCACTCAGCCCAACCTCCAAATTGACCACTGCAGCTGTGGGGATGGCCAAGTAGGGTCAGCAACATTGCAGGCAGAACTATAAATTTCTTGTTAGAAATGCCACCTGCCTTAACCTGGCCAGCTCTCCTCCCAGCCCAGCCAAGTAATGAAAGTCAACAGAGTGCCTTCCCCTAGGAGGTTCACACCTCCCTTAGGATGTACCCCATGTGAAGAGATAGATAGGTCTGGGCCTCTTAACTTATAAGTTCTAAAGCCCAACAGATTATTATCAAGCCCCTTCTATCAGGTTCTATTTGCCTCTCAATCAGAAAACTTAATTGTAGCTTAGACAGCACCTTTCTTAGCTCCTCTAATAATGACTCTGTCCTTTGTTCTGGACCCTGTCTAGTGCACTTGGGCCTCGTTCCTTCATAATCATAACCTCTACTCTACCACCAATGGCTCTACTCCCAACCTGTGTGTACTGATGGTCTTCTTCCCCAGTTAATGCTGTATAAGTGTTCAGACCTGGAAAATGCCACTCTTAGGATCCATGGTTACTATCCTCACCCTGTCTTTTATGACCTTGTCTAAATATGATCAGTTGGCGAACTTGGAAGCCTTCCATAACCTTGGAACTCATGATGAGAGCCTAGGGTGGTTACTGCCACCATAAACAAGAGTGTCAATTTGTTGGGTCAACAACAGGAGTCACTGTGCACTTGCTCCTCATGTGGGATCTCTGTCCTTAATGTGCTGTACATTTTGATTTAATGCTATAACTAGTACTCAAACCATATGTTTCACTTTGTGTTTCTATGTGGGTGCAAACTGTTGAAATCTTTACTTAATATATACTAAATTGATCTTCTGTATATAGAGAGAATTGCAAATGAATCTTGATGTGAATGGAAGGGGAGAGCACTTTTGTGTACTAGGCACACATTTGTTTACCCAACACTTTAACTCACAGCAGACTCCCAACACCATTCTCAGTGTGATGCCACTACTATATCCATTTTCTAGATAAGGAAATCCAGAGTGTCAGCCTAGGTCCCTCTACTGTAGAGGGAGGAATCTAAACCCTAACTGTCCAACCACTTAAGACTTAACAGTTGAGCCCCAGTGTAGACTACCTCAACATAGACTACCCCATGCATAATCACATAACTAATGAAATCCAACAACTTTCAGAAAGATCATTCAACTAGACCAAGTGGGAATTATCCATGCTATGCAGGGATGGTGCAACATTTGCAAATGATAAATGTGATAACATCACATTCACAAACTGATGAACAAATAACATAGATTATCTCAACAGATACAGAGAAAACATTTGATAAGATACAATACTCTTTCATGATAAAAACTTTTATAAAGCTAGGTATAGAAGGAATATTCTTCAACAAAATCAAGGTAATTTATGACAAACCCATAGCCAACATCCTATTGAATGAGGAAAAGTTATAAGCATCCCCACTAAGTCCAAAACCAGACAAGCATCACCATTCCTGTTCAATATAGTCCTGTATGTGTTAGCCAAGGACATTAGACTAGAAAAAGAAATCCGAAGGACACAAATTGAAAAAGAGGAAATAAAGTATCCCTATTTGCAGATGACATGATTGTACATAACAGAGATCCAAAAGACTGCACTGAGAGACTACTAAAACTCATAAAAAGAGTTTCATAAAGTGGTGGGATATAAAACTAACACACAAAAAGCAATAGCCATTGTATACACAAACAATGCATTGGCTGAGAAGAAGTTTTTAAGATCAATTCCATTCACAATAGCTATAAGGAATTAAATACCTTGGAATAAGTTTATCCAAGGATGTGAAAGATCCTTACAATAAAAATTACAAAACACTAAACAAAGAAATATAAGACACAAAAGTTGGAAAATGTTCAATTTTCACAGATTGGAAGAATTAATATCATAAAAATGTTCATACTACCAAAAGCGTTTTACAGATTTGATGCAATCCCAATCAAAATACCAATGACATTCTTCTCAGATCTAGAGAAAATGATGAAGAAATTCATATAGAGACACAAGAGACCCCAAGTAGCTAAATCAATGTTATATAATAAATCAAGCAAAAAAAAATCAAAGCTGGAAGCATCACAATATCAGATTTCAAGACATATTACAGTGCAATTATAAGCAGAACAACCTGGTACTAGCACAAAAACAGACATGCAGAGAAAAATGTAACAGAATAGAAACTCCAGGAATCAATCCACACATTTACAACCAACTTATCCTTGACAAAGGAGCTAAAACCAATCCCTGGAGCAGGGACAGTCTCTTCAAAAATGGTGCTGGGAGAACTGGGTTTCTGCATGCAGCGATATGAAACAAGACCTCCACCTTATACCTTACATAATAATCCACTCAAAATGTATCAAAAACCTAAATCTGCTGGCGCCGTGGCTCACTAGGCTAATCCTCCGCCTTGCAGCGCCAGCACACCGGGTTCTAGTCCCGGTCAGGGCACCAATCCTGTCCTGGTTGCCCCTCTTCCAGGCCAGCTCTCTGCTGTGGCCAGGGAGTGCAGTGGAGGATGGCCCAAGTGTTTGGGCTCTGCACCCCATGGAAGACCAGGAGAAGCACCTGGCTCCTGCCATCAGAACAGCACGGTGCGCTGGCCACAGCCGCGCTACCGCGGCGGCCATTGGAGGGTGAACCAACGGCAAAAAGGAAGACCTTTCTCTCTGTCTCTCTCTCACTGTCCACTCTGCCTTTCAAAAAAACAAACAAACAAACAAACAAAAAAACCTAAATCTATGACCCAATACCATCCAATTACTAAAGAACATTGAGGAAACTCTATAACACATTGGCATAGGCAAAGTCGTTTAAAAAAAAAAAAACATGGAAGCACAGGAATTCAAATGAAAAAATTAGCAAATGGGATTACATTCAGTTGAGAAGTTTCCGCACTGCAAAAGAAACACTCACCAAAGTGTAGAGGCAATTGACATGATGGGAAAAATGTTTACAAACTATGCAGATGATAAATGATTAATAAACAAAATCTATAAAGAGCTAAAGAAATTTAACAACAACAAAACAAACATTCCAGTTTTAACAACAACAGAACAAACATTCCAGTTAAGAAATGGGTGAAGGACTTGAACTGGCATTTTTTATGAGAGGTAGTTCAAATGGCCATCAGATACTGGAAAAAAGGCTCAAAGGGAGTGGCAGACAGGTAAAGCCACTGCCTACAGTGCTGGCATCCCCCATGGTGCCAGTTTGAGTCCTGGCTGCTCCACTTCCAATCCAGCTCTCTGCTATGGCCTGGGAAACTCGTAGAAGATGACCCAAGAGCTTGGGCTCCTACACCTGTGTGGGAAGAAGCTCCTGGCTCCTGGGTTCAGATTGGCCCAGCTCTGACTGTTGCAGCCATTTGGGTAGTGAACCAATGGATGGAAGCTTGCACTCTCTCTCGCTCTCTTTCTCTTCCTCTCTGTAACTCTGCCTTTCAAATAAATTGATACATCTTTTAATAAAGGTAAAGAAAATAAGCTCAGGGTAATTAGCAATTATAGGAAATGCAAATAAAACCACAATGGAATATCACTTCAACCTAGTTCAAATGGCTCTCACACAGAAATCTATAAACAACAAATGCTGGTGAGGATGCAGCATAAAAAATGTACCCTAACCCAGTGTTCACGGGAAGGTAAAGTGGTCCAGCCACTGTGGAAGACTGTATGTATATACTTCATAAATCTGAATACAAATCTACCACATGATGAGGCCATCCTTCTCCTGGGAATTTACCCAAAATAAAATTAAGCAGTATTTAAAAGTGTTATCTGTACCTACATGTTAATCACAGCTCAATTCATAAATAGCTAAGACATGGAATCAACCCAGATGTGCAGCAGCTGTTTATTGGATAAAGAAATTATAGTATAGAGTATAGTTCAGATGTAAAAAAAAAGAAACCCTGTCTTTAGCAACAAAGCAGATGCAACTGGAAGTCATTATACTTCATGAAATAAGCCAGTGCCAAAAAGACAGATATATTGTGTTTTCTATGAATTGTGGTAACTAATACAGTACCTGTAATATAATCCACTGGAATGACATGGTTATTTTGAGATTTGCTGATTGTTTACAGCCCTCATGTGTTTTGTTGAGGAAGGTTTTTCTTTACACCAATTGTTGAACTCGTTATTTTATGTAGGATTAAACTTATGAGTATAAGATAAACTTAAAAGGGATCCTGTAAAAATTATGAGTGGGAATAGTAGAGGTAGGAAGGAAAAGGGTTGGGGTATTGGGGAAACAGAGGATAATGTGGGTGTATCACTAACTTTCTAAACCTGTATAGGAAATGCATGAAACTTTGGTAACTTAAATAAGATTTTTTTAAAAAATACAAAAAAAAAATGTGTAGGCTTTTGTGGTGAAGGTCCTTATGGAGCAGCTGAAGCAACAAGAAACCATGGACTCCACCAGGGTCAGCAAGAGGCTGCTCACAGGCTCTGCATAGCAGATGCTTTCAGAGACCCACTGATGACAAAGGTCCCAAGGAACAAGCAGCAATAGGCATTGTTGGCTGAGGAAGGTGGAAATAGTTCTGCTTCCCAGGAAAATGCCTCCAGGACTTCCAAACTGAAATCAAAGATGGATGGTGATAGTTGTAATGACAAAGAAAAAGGAAATGGTTCACCTTACTCCCAAGGATCCATGGACAAGCCATTAGGGAACTGGGGACAGTGAAGAGATATATCTTCCATCTGCTCGTTCAATCCCCAGATGGCTGCAATGTTCCAGGGATGGGCCGGGCCAAAGCAATTAACCAGGATCCCCTTCAGGCACACTAGTAGGGAGCTGGATTGTGAGTGCCACAGCCACAGCTCAAACTCCCATATGAGATCTCAGTACTGCAGATGGTGCCTTAACCAACTATGTCATAGCACTGGCCTCATAGAACTACATTTTAACTCTGTTTCCTCACAGCAAATACTGGCAAGCCATAGGGGCTGCATGTTGGGCAAGCTAGTGAGCCTACAGAGAGGGTGTTCCAATGATGAAGTGGGCCCAGATACCTTCAACTAACCATGCTTTTCCTAACAATGATGCTTTGAATAGATGTGTACAGTGTGTGTTCACTTTCTAAAGTCAACAAGCCCAAAATCTTTAGAACTTCCCATGAGAAACAGCAAAATCAGTCTGCAGCTCATCCTATAATACTTGGGCTATGGATTATCCTGAGGTTTCCTCTTTTTATAGATTTACTAGTTGTGACTTATTTAAGAATTTGGAAGAAAAGAATTAAAATAAAAATTATCCAATACACAATCTCACTGTACTTTAGAGCCCCCAAACACAGCACATTGTAAAGGATCATTGTTTTTCCTTATAATCTCATGGTGGGTGGGGAGCTGGCCTTGCTGTCATTGCCCAGAACTACAAGAGAGTATCATAGCACAGATTGCTATACTAAGAAAAGAACAAAATTAAAAATTTTATGTATGGCTTCTATTGCATATAAATAACTTTTTTTCACCATCATAAAGTGGGAAAATCCTTAAGCATCATAAGGTAAGAACTGTCTGTATTGCATTTTGTATCTTTTCTTAGATGTCTTAGTCCTCCAAATAAAATCAGTGGAAATATCATACCATGCATCTTGAAAATATTCTCCCTATATTGTAAAGATTTTGGCTCATCTGTAGTCCTTATTTCACCAATGTGAGTAATTTCCTACCACCCTAAATAATCTTAACCACCTTACTAAATTTTTGTTTTGATTTAAGCTTTCCCTTCTGTAATAATGTTAATAAATCCATCTTTTAGCCCAAAAAATATCAAAACGTAGAAATTGTATATTAGTATGCCTTTCTCTAACATAGAGTCACTCAGTAAGTTTCATGAAATATTTCTAATATATTGTGAGTGAAGTCAGGATCTCTATTTCTCTCATGCTACCTGACTGATTCAAGATATCATTACTCTCTCTTGCAGAACTTCTACTGTCTCCTTTCTGTGTCTTAGCATTTACCGTTTCTATCCTACCATCCAGTCTCAAGAACAAGTGATCTCTTCAAAATATGTGTAACAAATAAAAACACCAGCTGAAAACCTTCCAATAAACATTTCATTTTTTAAAAAATTTTCATGTACTTATTTGAAAACTAAATTATACTTTTGATTTTTAAAAATTAAAATAGAAGCATATAAGTTCATATATACATATGATGAACAATGAGGATTTAAAAATTTTTGTGGAGAATGAAACTGATATGTAAGTTTATTTTGGTGCTAGGAAACTGGAAACTTATGCATAGAATAATTTTTCAAATGTTCATGGAATGTGTATTTTTAAAAAACTCTACATTTATTTCAAGATTTTGTATAGAACATAATATATTTGCAGGCACCGTAGCCACTTTGCAGACCTGTAAATGGTAGCTGATATGGTGTAGCTGCCTGCTCTTCAAGCTGTAAAGAATTTGTCTCTAATGTTTGAAGCATTGATTTACCAATCACAAACAGATGTGCTTCAAGCACAAGAATGGAAATACATGTAGCATGTGATGGCTACAGTCATATAGGAATGGTGACACTGGGAGGTGGCCAGGCTCTGCGCATATAGAGATTGGGAATTTATGAGGGAATAAATAGGCTGCAGATAAATCAATGCTTAGAGGAAATTTATAGCCTTATATGAATGTTAGAATAAAAAACTATAAATCAATCATTGTAGCTTCTTAATCAACAATTAAAAAGAAAAAGGAAATTGAAAGTAAATAGAAGAAAGGCATTCAAAATGATAACAAATATAAATGATATGTTTTTGAGTACCACAAAGCAGGATATATTTGTAAATGTTAACAAAATTAACATAGAAGTAAAGTAATTATAAATACAAATGGAAAAGTAACATATCAAATTTTAAGAATTAAAATAATTCTTTATAGATAATTTATCCTTCTCAAGATGCTAGAAGAAATGTGTGATAGTCTTAGGAGTAAAATTTGAATAGAAGTCAAAATTCATTATATATTGAAAACCAAATTCCCAACGACAGAAATATAACATGAAATAGGAAAACTCCTACTTAGAACAAACAAGTTGAATCACAACTTGAAAACTAGCAACCAACCAATAAAAAAGTTATAGAAGAAAAATTTCAAATCCAGAATTACAAAATTTTCCAAATATTTAAGAAAGAAATAAACACATCTACATTTCCCACACATATCCGTAATGGAAATAAGCAGAGAATATTTTAAAATTTCTTTTGGAAAGCCAGCATAACATTGATGAGGATGCAAGTTGACCAGAAACTTGAAATACAAATGAAGTATTAGTTAAATAAAGGAAATCATGTATGAAAACATAATTAATAACAAGTGAGATATAATAAAATTTCAAGAGCTGTTAACTTTGGTAAACAAGCCATGTAAATTTTCCAGATAGCTAATAAATTTAAGAAAATTGCATGATCATTTATATGAAATATTGAAAATTATTTTAATAATTCAACATCTAGTTAAAAGAAAACCTTCTAGCAGTAAAGCAATGGTTTCCTTGCTAATCAAGATTCTTTAAAAGATCCTATAACAAACAACACAATTAATACAGGATCACAGAAATCTTTTTTCCTGGAAGTAATTAGAACACACTTTTTCCACTATCTCCAACTTCTTACCAGAAAAGTAGTCGGGGGGGGGGGGGCAACAACAAAGATTAATTTCTAAGCAATATATGGTCGATATATTGGAGATATTAAAATAGATTGTCCATAAAATCTAAAAACAATACAACTGCTGAATAAATTTATTAGATTGCTGGAAAGATTAATATATAAAATCCAATAGATCACCAAGTACAAACAAGAAACAAATAGACAATACGCAAAATCAACAGGCAGAGTAGAAAACAAATACTGACAGAAGAAAAGGGGGGAAAAAAGGATTAAATGCGCTACTTCAAGCATTTTAAATCAATATTTAAAAAGTAACACAAATGAGCAAACAGAAAAATGAGCAAAAACTACGAGGGAGAAGAAAGGCCCATAAGCCAACAGACAACATTCTAGCTCACCTAAAGCAGGTTACCGCAAGCTCCAGAAAAAATATGGCAGGGAACACAGGGGGACACCAGCAGTGGCAGCAGGGAGGTGAGAGGCCCTCCTGCAGCAGGGATGTGAGAAGCCCTCCTACAGCACGGAGCAGGGCCCAGGAGGGGCAGTTTCCCACCTGACCCAGGCCTCCACTCCTGCTGTTTCCTTCCACTCAACCTGAGCTCAGGGCGTCCCAGCTGTGGAGGATGCTGATTGGCTGCGTCGTTTGTGACGTGTCATGCAAACTGTCCAATCAGGAAGGTGACATCCAGGACTCTTGACATCATAGTCTTCTGTCCTACAGTACTGCGGGTGCACCAGGTCCTAGGAGACAGCGCCTCTGCCGCGAGGCTCCCAAGCCAATCAGAATCCGCCGCTTTCCACCTTCACTGACGGTGTGGGGCTGTGAGGGCAGCGACGCTGGACACCTAGGAAGCTGACCACCACGACATGGTGAGTGTGTGGGCCCGAGTGTCCTGGGGGAAGCGGAGCCAGTGGAGCTGCTGAAGGGCCAGGAAGACACGGGCCGCCCAGAGGTCATCTCTGGGCTCTGTGGGCACCACACTGCCACAGGTGCAGCACTTTCCTTGATCCCCTCTGACCCCAGGTTGGGGGAGACTGGCGCCGGAGACCCCCAGCACCCTGGGCCTTCCCTGCTCGCAGCGACTTCCCATCCCTGGAGCCATCCCTGGGCAGCTGTGGTAGCGGCAGCGGCGCCGTCTCCCCAGGTGTGCAGTGGGGCCTGAGCTGTCACTAGGGAGATTGTGGGTTCTATGTATTGGGTTCACGCAGGCCTGGAGCTGTCTTAATGCGGCCCTTGGTTCCTCCTTCCTTCCCTGTGAGGACTTGATTCCCCCCAGTTTTCTAAATACGTGTGCAGCAGGGTCTTGTCCACGATGCTGACCTCTTTCCTTAGCTGTTCCTAGAGGGGTCTCTTCTGTTTCCAGTAATGTAATAACACAGATTAGGTAAAATAAAAACAGAAGTATTGTGTGACTCTGGGTTTTCATCCAGATTTTAGAGAGGCAGGAGGAACTGTAATTTGATACTTGGGTATCATCTTAGTACTTACAGGCTCCCTTGACAGGCTGTCGACTGTATTAACACTTTCAAAATAAAGATTTTGGCTACTTAAATTTATGAGTGTTTTAAAAATTTTGTTCCAAAAAAAGCCTTTCCAATCCCAAAGATATGTCTAGTTTACTGTTATTTTGAATTTATGTTTTCATATAGGAGCCCATTTCTTTTTTGATTGTTTTAATGTTTTCAAGATTCTTAGAATATACTTGACAGAATTTGTGTATGTTCAAGATATGAAACCTGATGTTTTATATGTGAGGGGATTTTCAAAAGTTATGGAAAATTTAAATTATCTCCTAATCTTATTTTTTCATAAAATTTTTTGGAATCCTCTTGTGCATATACACGAATCATGATGAAATGATCAGGACATATCCATCACCTTGCATTGTTACATTTTTAAAGAATACATAAGATATTAGCAAGTTGTGAGTATGTAATAGAGTATTCTTTTAAATACTGTGTGGAATATTTTAAATACTATGTTTAAGACCTTGAATTAATTTATCTCATAACTGCAAATGTTTTCCCATTTCCTTTGCTCTGATCCCCTGACAACCACCACTTTTTTCTGTGATTGTGATTTTCTTAGATTCCACACACAATTGAGATTGTGTGGCATTTGTCTTTTAGGGCTGCAACAGCTGGAGCTGGTCCTATCTGAATCCAGGATCCAGGAGCTTCTTCAGGTCTCCCCTCTGGGTGCAGAAGCCCAAGCACTTGGGCCATCTTCCACTGCCTTCCCAGGCCATTATTCAGAGAGCTTGATCAGAAGAGGGGCAGCTGGGATTTGAACTAGTGCCCATGTTGGTGCTGCAGCCAGAGGCTTAATCTACTACTCCACAGCATAGGGCCCTTTCTCATAAGTAAATTGATCTTTACAAAAAAAATGAAGCTTTCTCATGAAAACAAAAAACAACTAATGCCTTATCCTGGGCTGGCATTCTGGCATAGCATGTGAAGCTTCTGCTTTCAATACAGCATCCTTATCAGAGTGCCAATTCAAACCCCAGATGCTCTGCTTTTGATCCAGTTTTCTGCTGATGTACCTTGGAAAGTAGCAGAATATGGCTTTGTATTTTAATAATTGCCACTGATGTGGAAGACTTTGTTGAAAATCTGCTCCTGTCTCCAGGCTGGCCCAGCCCTAGCTATTACTGTGATTCAGGGAATGAATAACTGTGTGGAGCTCTCTCTCTCTCTCTCTCTCTCTCTCTCTCTGTGTGTGTGTGTTTTCCTCCCTTTCAAATAATAATTATTTTAAAAAAGCAAAACCCAACCTATCTGCTTCCCCAGAGTTGCACTTCATCCTGAATTAGGCATGTGTCCTCATAATTACTGTGCATGTTTAATTTTACTAAATAGGTATAACTCACTTGTATTAGTTATTTATTGCTGTGTAGCGGTCTTCCCCAAAACATAGCAGCTGTTTGCCACCCTACACTGTTTCTGAGAGTTAGGGATGGATGAGTGGCTGGGATGGTTGCATGGTTGACTCTGGCCCTGGGTCTATAGAGGTCACTTCTATTTACTAGCTTACTGGCTGACAGAAATGCCCCATCCCTCATCAAGTTATCATCAGCACAACTGCCTGGATATCTTCAAAACAGGGTACTTGGTCATCCCATAACAAGTCATCTGAGAGACAGTGCAACTGAGCACCAAAGATAGAAGATATCATTTTATTATACCAAATCCTGAAGTGACAGGCAAATATTTTGCATGTGGGAAGGAACTAGAAAACCTAAACACCAGCAAGGAGGGCTATTTGGGAGTCACTGTGTAGCTGTTGATTTTGTTATTAGAATCAAATTTTCTAAATATATGTTTCTATGAAATCAAGATAATTTGTTTTTACTGCTGTGTCATATCCTATTGTATGAATAGACCTAGATTAGGCATTCTGTCTGTATTGATTGATTTGACAGTGGTTTCTAATATTTGCAGTTATAAATAGTATTGTAATAAACAGATGTGTGTTGTGAAAGGAATCTTCTAGAATTGAAAATTTTAAGTGTTTTAGTATGCCAGTTTTCAACATTACAACAACTATCAAATTTTACTTCAGAAAAGCTAAATCACCAAAATTATATATGGATTTCAGTTCCTTCAAACTATTACCATATTTGAATTTATTCCTACACTTTGCCAACCAATGTGTGATAGAGTGTCCTATTTCAGGTGGTATTTTCAAGATCACATATCTTGGAATATGTTTATGGTATGCTGATCTTGTTCTCTGAAGTTGAGGGTTTTTGTTAGTCTCATGTATGTTTTCTACTTTTTTTACTGGTATGGATGGGTTCCTTGGGATATTAATTTTTCCATGTTGTATCTACTAATTACTCTGATTTTTCTGTTTATCTGTTTTTGGTATTTTTACTTACATCTTTCTAAATTTAGTATAATCAATCCCATCGTTCTTTCATGACTTGTATTGTATGCCTTAAGAAATTGTCTGAATCTGAGAAAATATAGATATTTTTCTTCTATAGATACTCCATACTTTTTTCTTATTTTCTCCTAACATGTGAACAAGGAATATAATTTTCTAATAACACTTGATTTTCTCAGAAATATTTGTTGAGTTTATAATGTTTCCCCTTTATTTTTCCAATATTTTATTATGAAAATTTAATATATAGAAACCAAATATCTTTATATACAGAAGATCGATTCAGTATATAATTAGTAAAGATCTCATCAGTTTGTATCCACGCAGAAACACAAAGTGTAAAAGTACTGTTTCAGTACTAATTATAGCATCACTGCACATTAGACAACACATTAAGGACAGATCCCACATGAGATGTAAGTACACAGTGACTCCTGTTGCTGATTTAACAATTTGACCCTCCTGTTCATGGCATCAGTAATCTCCCTAGGCTCTAGTCATGAGTTGCCAGGGCTATGGAAGCCCTTAGAGTTCGTTGACTTTGATCTTATTCCAATAGGGTCATAGTCAAAGTGGAAGTTCTCTCCTCCCTTCAGAGACAGGTACCTCCTTCTTTGATGGCCTCGTTCTTTCCACTGGGTTCTCACTAATGGAGATCATTTAGATCTTCTTCTTCTTTTTTTTTTTTCTTTTCCATGGTATCGTGGCTTTCCATGCCTACAATACTCTCATGGGCTCTTCAGCCAGATCTGAATGCCTTAAGGGCTGATTGTGAGGCCAGAGTGTTGTTTAGGACATCTGCCATTCTATGAGTCTGCTGTGTATCCCACTTCCCATGTTGGATTGTTTTCTCCCTTTTTGATTCTATCAGTTAGTATTAGCAGACACTTGTTTGTGTGATCCCTTTGATGCTTAGACCTATCAGAGCCATCAATTGTGAGCTGAAATTGATCACTTGGACTAATGAGATGGCATTGGTACATGCCACCTTGATGGGATTGTATTGGAATTCCCTGGCACATTTCTAACGCCATCATTTGGGGCAAGTCCGATTGAGCATGTCCCAAATTGTACATCTCCTCCCTCTCTTTTTCCACTCTTAAATTTAACAGGGATCATTTTCAGTTAAAATTTAAACACCTAAGAATAATTGTGTGTTAACTACAGAGTTCAACCACTAGTACTAGAATTTCTGTATATAAAGATAATTGGAAATAAAAAAAAAAACCCTAGTGTTAAGTTGGAAATGGCATAGAAAATTAATTAAAAAAATATTATGTAGGATCTCTGTCTTTAATGTGCTGTACACTCTTATTTAATGCTATAACTAGTACTACAACAGTATTTTTTTTCACTTTGTTTTGCTATATGGGGGCAAGCTGTTGAAATCTTTACCTAATATATACTAAACTGATCTTGTGTATATAAAGAGAATTGAAAATGAATCTTGATGTGATTGGAAGGGGAGAGGGAGCGGGAAAGGAGAGGGTTGTGGGTGGCAGGGAAGTTTTGGGAGGGGGGAAGCCATTGTAACCCATAAGCTCTACTTTGGAAATTTATATTCATTAAATAAAAGTTTAATAATAATAATAAAAGAAAAAAAAGAAACCAAATATCATACAGTGACATTCTGCATATAAGCCATGTAGATTTAGTAATTTCTAACATTTTGTTGTGCATCAATTGGTGTGTGGGTACATTTTTTACTGAACTATTTGCAAATAAAATGCAAGCATCATGGCATGTCACTCCTCAGTATATCATTATGCATATTAAAAATATGGAAGTCTCTTATATGAACACAATATTGTTATTACACCTGAAACACTAGAAGTAATTTACAAACAGATTTTCCCCACTGTCACAAAAATGTTGTTTTAATTATTTTAAGGGCCAAAATTGATGCCTTTGTAGAATGTATCACATTGAGTTTTGCCTGAATATTTCCTAATGTTATCAATTAATGATAGGTTAACCTCATATTTCCTGAAAATTTTGAAGTTATATCTAGAGGCTTAGTTTCAAGTAAAATATATTTTGGCTCAGTCCCCACTGAAAGTTTAATAGCCTCTTTGTCATGTACCACGTCCCTGTATGTACCTGGGCTCTTTCCGAGCGAGCATCCTATTCTGTCTCAGGAAAGAGTTCTGTAACCCCACACTACACCACATAGCCCTAATTTCTGTAATGATGCTACAACAGGGGTCTGTAAGACCTTGATCTTTGTCCTTATACTTATTGTCCTGCTTAGTTTTGCAGTTTTAATGAGCTTATCAACATATTTCAGAAATCCTTGTGGTATTCTAAGTAGAATTACATTAAATTTATTGAGTATAGATTAATTAATTGCTGCATTATCTTTTCCGCATGAATGTACTAAATTTCTCCATTTGTTTCCATCTTCTTTTATTTCCTACTGAAATGGTTTGTAATGATATTTTTCAAAAAGATTTTCTCATAAATTTCTTATGAATTACCTCATAATTCTTATTGTTACTGTAAGCAGGATTATATTAAATTGTATTTCCTAGCTGATTGTTGTATAGGCATATAACTGTTTTGTATATTAACCTTATTTGTATATTAATCTGCAAATAATATACTTTTTATAATTTCTAATCTTTGTATCATATACTATTCTTTTTGTAAAGCTTTTTGAGGCAATATTGTAAAATATTATGATAGTGATCATTTTTGTCTATGTCTTTCCTTTAAAAGGAAAATGTGAGGCTTTCAAAAAGTTCATGTAAAGTGCATGCTATGCAAATATTATTGATAGATTTCAAGAAATGTTAGCACCAGATCAACAGATATTTTAATTCTGTTTTCCCATAAAGTGCTTTGAAGTGCCTCATATGTCCCATGCTTCATTACTGAGTGTGATGCACAGGGCAGGTGTTGTATTTCCCTTCCTATTCCTAAATGTAGAGATCCTCAGTTATTGTTAGTTGATTAGCATAAAGAAAAAAAACTCTTTGGCAGTTTCTAGTAACATTAAACACAGGCTTACTTCATGAGACTCCTAGGTGTATGCAGAGAAGTAGAGGTCTGAGTCTACTTAAAGACCTAACTGGAAGGTTCATAGCTTATTCATAATTGTAGAACTACTTAAAACTACCATTTTTTTTCAAAATAGAAACAACCTAAAAGATCACTGAGGGAGAATAGATAAACAAAGTATTAAGTCCTTGGAACATGGCAAAACAAATTTCATTGTCCTGAACAATGCAATTCAATGTTTCTTTTGTATAAGTACATGAAAGATAAATTTCATCTATAGAATCCTAATTTCCATGTGTGTAATTCTGGATGACCCATAGCCTTAACATGTGAAGATGCCAACTCTGGTCCTCTGGCTACAGTCCTTGAAGAGAAAAGACCCCAAGTGGTGTGAGCTGATGTACATAGGGTGATTTCTGTCCTCTATTTACTGTTGACACTGCTTAAATTTTAAGTTTTTGGTGTTCTGAGGTTTCAGTACAATGTGCCTAGGTGTAGATTATTTTTGCATCCTACTTGAGCTAATTTGTGCTCTCTGAATGTGATAATCCTACATCCATCATCAATTCTAGATCATCCTCAGCTGTCACCTCAGCCACTGCTGCCTAGTGTCTCCTTATGCATCTCCAGTAAGATTAACTTTAGATTTCTTGTTATTTACTTCAGGTCCCTGAACAATTTGTTTATATTTTTTTCTCTTTATCTTTGGTGTATTCTATATAATTTCTTCAGATGCATCTTGTACTGGCCCAATTCTCTGTTCAGCTCTGTGTACTGTCCTATTTAATCTATTCAATATTTTTCTATTTAATTGACTATATTTCATCTCTAGGAATTTTGTTCTATTTCTTTAAAATGTACAAGCTTGCTTTTCTATGGTGTCATGTAATAATTTTATTGTGGCTTGTACTTCCTTTATTTATGTAATTAAAAGGCAATAAAATTTCCAAAAGTTATAATACATGGTGCGCATGCCCTCAGAGTATCATTGCCTGAAGTGCTTCCTCATTTTTTTTTGAAACTCAAGGTCTATCATACAGATGTTTAAGTTTTTAACTAGCTGCTTAATCCAACCTTTTATTTTTAGAACAATACATGCTATAATAGACACACTTGATATATGCCCATTCACAGAGGTGAAGTAAGCCTCCAGATTAAATTACTAGAACTAAAATTGCTGAGTTAAAGAGCATAGGCATTCACAATTCTGATACATAAAGTCATACTGCCTTTTGTAGATGTGATCATTGGAATTGGCTACTCCAGTTTGCTGGGTTTGCTTACAATGGTTTGTTTCTCCAGTCAGCCCTGCCAACATGATCTTTTCAGACTTTTAGGAAATTTACCAATATGACAAGTAAAAATGATGATTGCTACTTTTTTGGTTTTTTATTTCTGCAAATGAGATTGACCTGTTCATAAATCTAAAGATATTTGTCCTTTTCTTTAAACAGTCATACATATGATGTATATACATATTCTTGTCCATTTTTTCTGTTTGGGGTTTAGATTTTTACATTGATTTGTAGCAGTTTCTTATGTAATGAAGTAAGTCACCCATTATCTAGAGGATAAACTGTATGATTAATATCTTATAAGATATTAAGATTTTTTTTTTGCAGCTGCTTTGAACTTTAGTTGCAAAAACCAGAAGCTTAACAGTATCAAAAGGGCACACAGGGTGGTCTCTTCGACCAGGCCTTGGGCTGCAGCTGCTGCCAGAGGAGTGGGCTCAGTGGTTCAGCGCCAGTGGCGGGCCGGGCTACCTGAGGCCCCTGCCCTCTGCCGAGCCCCACACCATGGCCGCGCCCCCCCACAGCCCTGAACTCAGTCAGTAGCTCAGCAGCGGCGTCTCGGAGATCTGGCACATGGCCGACCGCTGGCGCGTGTCCCTGGATGGGAACCACTTCAAACCCCCCCCCCCCCCCCCCCCCCCCCCCCCCGGGAACTGAAGGTCAAGACCGAGGACAGCGTGGTGGAGATCACGGGCAAAAACGAAGAGCGACAGGAGCACGGCTACCTCGCCCGCTCTTCCACCCGGAAGTACACGCTGCCCCCAGCGTGGACCCCACACTGGTCTCCTCCTCCGGATCCCCTGAGGGAAGCGCTGCTGCCCAAGCCGGATACACAGTCACAGAGATCGCCATCCCGGTCACCTTCGAGGCCCGCGCCCAGATCGGCACCCAGAAGCCGGGAAGTTGCAGCAGCCTGTGGCCAAGTAGAGCTGCCTCCTGTGTCGCCCAGCCCCCAGCATCCCCCTGTGCGCCCTTTTGACACTGTTAAGCTTCTGCTGTTCACAAATAAAGATCTAAATGTTCAAACCTGGTAAATGCCACTCTTAGGATCATTGGCTACTATCCTCACTCTGTCTTTTATGACCTTGTCTAAATATGATCAGAATCGGAAAACTTGAAAGGCTTCCATAGCCTTGGCAACTCATGACCACAGCCTAGGGTGGTTACTGGCGCCATAAACTAGAGTGTCAATTTGTTGGGTCAACAACAGGAGCCACTGTGCACTTGCACCTCATGTGGGATCTCTGTCCTTAATGTGCTGTACATTTTGATTTAATGCTATAACTAGTACTCAAACAGTATGTTTCACTTTGTGTTTCTATGTGGGTGCAAACTGTTGAAATCTTTATACTAAATTGGTCTTCTGTATATAAAGAGAATTTTAAATGAATCTTGATGTGAATGAAAGGGGAGAGGGAGCGAGAGAGGGGAGGCTTGTGGGTGGGAGGGAAGTTATGGTAGGGGCAAGCCATTGTAATCCATAAGCTGTACACTGGAAATTTATATTCATTAAATAAAAGTTAAAAAAAAAAAAGAACCAGCATGCCAGGACAATAGATGAACCAGTCAAAAAAAATTCCTTATGATGCATTGTGTGTTAAAATGTTTACTTCTGTGAATTTAAATATTTCAGTCTTTGAGTCTGTTGGATTTACTGGCACATTTGAAGTGGCTTTACCTCACTGAAACATAGTATTTTATGATTTATTCAAGCTGTGTGTTATTTTACCTGCCTCAATTGTGTGGTTTAAACACCTCCTCCCTCTAGGTGGCTAGTCCATTTCCTTTAACATTTCTTGAAAGCCATCTCAATTAATTTGAAATCCCACAACTATTGTACACCAAATTCTAGTAAACATTTTAGAGACTTTTATTTAAGTATGTATTTTCTATTCTAATTCAGCAATACATATTTCAGCATTAGTTCCCATTTTTCCCAAGAATCACTGCTGTGCATTTTTAATTGTCCTTTTTGAACACTTGATCACTGACTTCAGCTTGTTTAGTTCCTTAAAATCTTCTCATTATGTTAGTGAGTGTGTAATCTGTCCATTCACGGCCATGATATGATCATTTGAAAAATTTTTATTAAAATAAAGAGAGCAGACTTCATGTATTTCAGGTACCAGGTTGTTTTGATTGTAACTGTCCTGTAGAATGTCTGGTCTTGTGATGCCTCTAGCTTTGTTTTTGCTGTTTAAGATTGTGTTTGGTATTTGGTGTCTCTTTGCTTACATATGGATTTTAGCATTACTTTTATAGATATGAGAAAATGTCCTTGGTATTTTTATTGGAATCTCATTGAATATGTAAACTTCTTTTTGTAGTATGGATATCTTGATGACATTAATTCTTCCATTCCAAGAACATAGGTGGTTTTTCCAATTTTCCTTCTTCCTCTATTTCTTTCTTAAAAATTTTATAAATTTCACATCCTTGGTTAAATTTATTCAAAGGTGTATAGATTTGTAATAGCTGCTCTGAATGGTAGTGATATTTATGTTCTTTCTCAGCTGTGGCATTATTTGTGTATTCAAAGGCAATTGATTTTGAGTGCTGATTTTATATCCTGCAGCTTTACCAAGCTCTCCTATGAGTTCCAATAGTCTCTTAGTGTAATGTTTTTTGTTCCTCTCTATATAGAATCATGTTTCCTGTAATGAGGGATAGTTTGAACTCCTCCGTTCCAAGTTGTATCCCTGTGATTTTTACTTCATGCCTAATGGCTCTGGGTAAAATCTCCAGAATTACATTAGATAGCAATTGTGAAAGTAAGCATTATCTGGTTTCAGATTTTAGTGGAAATGATTCCATAATTCTCAAAATCAATATGATGTTGATTGTGGGTTTATCATAGGTGGCCTTGATTCTCATGAGGTATGTTCTTTCTGTACCCAATTTTCTTAAGGCTTTTATCATGAAAGGATGTTATATTTTATCAAATGCTCACTTTGTATGTATTGAGATAATCACGCGATTTTCATTCTCAACTTGTTAATGTGATGTATCCTATTTATTGATTTGCATATGTTTAACCATCCCATATGTTCCATATAAATGATCTCTCTGATTTGTTGTTGCATTAGATTAGCTAGTATTATATTGAGAATTTTTGCATATATTTTCATCAGGAATATTGAAGTATACTTCTCTTTCTCATGTTTTTTCCTTGTTTGGGAATTAAGGTGATGCTTCCTTTTTTTTTTATTTTCACATCCCTGAAGCATTTTAAGTTAGTGTGGCTACATTTTTTCAGCCATGTTGAATCCAATCAGGAGTATGGAATTCTTAAGTAGAAATTTGAACAAACAAGATTTTTACAAATAAAATCATTATGTTTTCTTTTCATGAAGCATCTTCATGTAAAAGCTCAGTTTCTCCTTGATATGTATCTATCTCCTAGAGTGTGGTAGGCTATCACTGAACTAATTAAAATCATAGTTTATTACTTGTTCTGTAGAGGAAATATGGCTGCAACCAGAGACAAAGAAAGAAAAATGGACCTCCCCTCCCAACACAAACTTTGAATAGTGGCTGCTCACAATTAACTAGTGAAACAGCTACCTAGTGTTACCTTGTCTAGGGAGGGAAGATGTACTAAGTTCTGCTTTTGTAATTCCATTCACAAATCTGTCCTAATAAATCTGTCCCTGGTATCTCTTTTACAAACAAACAAGACCCCCCAATCATTGAAACTGTGGTCCTAAGTCAGGTAAGCTGCAATTTAACCCTACCAATGCTATAACAGGTAAAGCATGATGCTTCTGAACCTATAAATATTGTAATAAACTGGGGATTATTGCTCAGTTTTCAGGAAATGATTCCAGCTGAGCCTACTGGCATTATAAACTGCTTGGATTCTCTACTGTCTCTGATGCTTGTTTGAGGGGTGTTTCCCAGCCCAGATTTCTGTAACAGTACATATTTCAAGTTATGAGAGCTGGGCTTAGTAACCAGAATCATAAATCTCCTCCTTCTGAAGATCCATGTTTCTCTTGAAAACAGGAAATGAAGTGGGTTGCCACTTTCTTTGAAGATGAAAAATGGTGACCAAAAAGAAATAGCATGAAATCCTTACATGATTTCCTGATAGAGTCGATAAGATGTATTTCTTCACTGAAAACAACTTTCAGAGGGTTTCTGACTGCAGCAGGCTCAGAAAGCAGCAGCTGCACTGACCCTCTGGTGTCACTGACTGTCAGGCATCTGATCCAAATCACCTGATGCAGGCTTCCATAGGAACAGTTCACTAACAGCTAAACACTCTCTGAAGAGGAATAAGTGTGACAAAAAGCACCTACTGCCTGAAATAGAATCAAAATAACAAATCTGAGTCTTATGCTAGAAAGATTTTTTATGTCATGGTTCTAAAATGAGAAAAGTTACAAAAATAGTTATAGAAATCATAAATTATTTATGTATTATTGATAACAATGATTATAACAACTGATATTCTGAATATCAGAATAAATATAGTAGAAGGATTAATTTACATGAAGGCGGTTTGAGTGATCTTCTGGGATGCTATTTTAAAAGAGTAAATTAAAAAAAATAGCCTCCAAAAGTAAAACTTGCATCAGGAAAAAAAGTGAGTGACTAGATGATATTTCTAGAGCTGGATCAAAGAACTCTGAAAATTCTGTGGCATAAAATGACTTGTTCTATGTTGAAAGCATTCACATGATATCCTCAGTGTCTGGATAATTTGGGATAAGTTAATTTTGCCCTTTACACACCCATCTGCTACCCAATCTGGAACTTGGATTTGAACTGGAGAAGATGCAGCAAGATCAGCTTTTTAATCCTCTGCTCACTACTCATCCTGAGTCCGGAGAGTTTTTGATGCATGCTTACTGCTGCAGAAATGTTTCTACATGCTTCCCCCATTCCTTTCCTGTATCTGTGCTCAATTGAGCAGTGCTCTGCCTCTCAGTATCACCTTAGCTTGTGGTCTTTTCTCATTATGTGTATGCACTTGTATTTATCCCTTCTATTCATCTCCCATATTTATTTCATTGCCTTTCTGGAAAAAGAAAAACACCAAACAGTGATGCAATAAACTATTAGAGGACTTGATAGTGCCTGATCATGACACAAGACAGTCTACTGTTACAAAATGAAGGCAACAAATAGAACTGTTTGATTTATATGTCAGCAATTCAGAAGTGGTAAAATGCATAATTTTGGAAAATAAATCTTTGGGGAAAATTTTCTCAACTATATCTGAAAATTAACCATGACATAAATTATTACAGTTGTATAACTCTGATGATTGTGTTCCCGAATTTACCATGGGAATAATGAAAATTATACAGAAAAAAAGAATATAAAACACTGTAGTATACTGTCATAGTACACTGTATATTCCTAGGAAATATGCTAAACTATATGAATTTACTGTTTGATGGAGATCCTCAGTTTGATTGTAGAGAGACAGGAAGAGAGAGAGAGAGAGAGAGAGAGAGAGAGAGAGAGAGAGAGAGACAATATCTTTCTTCTGTAGATTCACTCCCCAGATGGTGGCAATGATTGGCACTGAGCTAATCTAAAGCCAGGAGCCAGGAGCTTCTTCTGGGACTTCCACATGGGTGGTAGGGGGCTCAAGGATTTGGGCATCTTCTGCTGCTTTCTAAGGCACATTAGCAGTCAGCTGGACCAGAAATGGAGCATTCAGACACAAAACAGCACCCACATGTGGTGCCCAAGTCACAAGGAACAGCTTTATGCACTATACCACAATGCTAACCCTAAGATTCTCATTTTTAACTTTTCCATAAAGAAAATTAACTTCAAAGATTACTTGAGTGTTTAAATAAAAAATACACTTAACAATGTAGCTTAATTTCTCTTAGACTTTTTAATAAGAATATCATTAATGAAAGTTTGAAGTTATTGATGAAACAGTTTAATGAAAACACCCTAATTTTTAAAAAACACATAAAATCTGCCCATGAATAATTTTATAGTTGTCCACTTACCATTTCATCTCATTTCTAAAATATTATAGATATGTAAGTGTTTTGATGAACTTGAAGTTACCACACTATAATTAAATGAGCATAAAAATGCAAATCTGTACTTAAATTTTTTGACATTTCTTTTTTTTTATTAGTTAGTGTTTATAAACTTATATTAAATGGCACTGCCCTATAGATCCTCTGCATTTTCTTTCTTTTTTTTATTTAGTGAATATAAATTTCCAAAGTACAGCTCATGGATTACAAAGGCTCCCTCCCCACAACTTCCCCCTCACCCACAACCCTCCCCCCTCCCACTCATTCTCCCCTTCCATTCCCATCAAGATTCATTTTCAAATCTCTTTATATATAGAAAATCAGTTTAGTATATATATATATATAGATTTCAACAGTTTGTCCTCCCATAGCAACACAAAGTGAAAAAATACTGTTGGAGTACTAGTTATAGCATTAAATAACAGTGTACATCACATTAATGACAGAGATTCTGCAAGATATTTTTTTAAAAAGATTGATTATTTTTCTATGTAATTTCCAATTTAAAAGCAAGGGTTTTTTTTTTTCATTTTCAATTATCTTTATATACAGAAGATCACTTCAGTATATACTAAGCAAAGATTTCATCAGTTTGCACCCACACATAACCACAAAGTGTAAAAATACTGTTTCAGTACTGGCTATATCATTACTTCACCTTTGACAACCTATTAAGGACAGGTCCTACATGGGATGCAAGTACACAGTGACTCCTGATGTTGATTTAACAATTTAACACTCTTGTTTATGGCATCAGTAATCTCCCTAGGCTCTAGCCATGAGTTGCCAAGGTTATGGAAGCCTTTAGGGTTCGCTGACTTCGATCCTATTCTGACAAGGTCATAGTCAAAGTGGAAGTTCTCTCCTCCCTTCAGAGAAAGTTACCTCCTACTTTGATGGCCCCGTTCTTTCCAATGGGATCACACTTGCTGAGATCCTTCATTTAGGTCTTTTTCTTCTTCTTCATCTTTTTAATTTTTTTTCTCCCCAGCGTGTCTTGGCTTTCCATGGCTAAAATACTCTCATAGGCTCTTCAGCCAGATCCAATTGCCTTAAGGGCTGATTCTGAGGCCAGAGTGCTATTTAGGACATCTGTCATTCTATAAGTCTGCTGTGTATCCTGCTTCCCATGTTGGATCCTTCTCTCCCTTTTTTTTTAATCAGTTAGTATTAGCAGACATTAATCTTGTTTGTGTGATTCCTTTGAATCTTAGGCCTATCAGTGTGATCAGTTGTGAACTGAAATTGATCACCTGGGCTGGTGAGATGGCATTGGTACATGCCACCTTGACGGGATTGTATCGGAATCCCCTGTAACTTTTCTAACCTCATAATTTGGGGCAAATCCAATTGAGCATGTCCCCTATTATACATCTCCTCCCTCTCTTTTTCTCATTCTTATATTTAACCGGGATCACTTTTCAGTTAAGATTTAGACACCTCAGAATTATTGTGTGTTAATTACAAAATTTACAAAAAAATACTAAAATGGATAAAGTGTTACATTGTACATCAACAGTCAGCATGATAGCTGATCAAGTCACTATTTCTCATAGTGTCCATTAAACTTCCACAGGTTACCCTTTGGTGCTCAGTTAGTTGTCACCGATCAGGGAAAACAAATGATATTTGTCTCTTTGGGACTGGCTTAATTCACATAGCATGAAGCTTTCCAGATGGCTCCATTTTGTTACAAATGACAGGGTTTCATTGTTTTTGACTGCTGTAGGTATTCCATAGAGTACATGTCCCATAGTTTCTTTATCCAGTCTACTGTTGATGGGCATTTGGGTTGGTTCCATGTCTTAGCTATTGTGAATTGAGCTGCAATAAACCTTAATGTGAAGATGGCTTTTTTGTTTGCCAATTTAATTTCTTTTGGGTAAATTCCAAGGAGTGGGATGGCTGGGTTGAATGGTAGGGTTATATTCAGGTTTCTGAGGAATCTCCAGACTGACTTCCATAGTGGCTTAACCAGTTTACATTCCCACCAACAGTGGGTTAGTGTCCCTTTTTCCCCACATCCTCTCCAGCATCTATTGGTTTATTTCTGAATGTGGGCCATTCTAACCGGGGTGAGGTGAAACCTCATTGTGGTTTTGATTTGCATTTCCCTGATTGCTAGTGATGCTGAACATTTTTTGATGTGCCTGTTGGCCATTTGGATTTCATCTTTTGAAAAATGTCTGTTGAGGTCCTTGGCCCATTGCTTAAGTGGATTGTTTGTTTTGATGTTGTGGAGTTTCTTGATTTCTTATAGATTCTGGTTATCAACCCTTTATCTGTTGCATAGTTTGCAAATATTTTTCCCATTGTGTTGGTTTCCTATTCACTTTCCTGACTATTTCTTTTGAAGTACAGAAACTTCTCAGTTTGATACAATCCCAAATGTTAATTTTGGCTTTGACTGCCTCTGCTCCTGGGGTCTTTTCCAAGAAGTCTTTACCTGTGCCTATATGTTGCAGGGTTTCTCCAATGCTCTCTAATAATTTGATGGTGTCTGGTCGTAGATTTATTTTTGATCCAAGTTGAGTGAATTTTTGTGTAAGGTGAAAGGTATGGATCTTGCTTCATGATTCTGCACGTGGAAATCCAATTTTCCCAGCACCATTTATTGAATAGACTGTCCTTACTCCAGGGATTGGTTTTGGATCCTTGATCAAATGAGTTGGCTGAAGATGTTTGGGTTCATTTCTGGTGTTTCTATTCTGTTCCATTGGTCTATCCATCTGTTTCTGTACCAGTACCATGTTCTTTTGATAACAACTGCCCTGTAGTATGTCCTGAAATCAGGTATTGTTATGCCTCCCGCTTTGTTTTTGTTGTAGAAGATTGCTTTAGCTATTCAAGGCCTCCTGTGTCTCCATATGAATTTCAGCATCATTTTTTCCATACCTGAGAAGAATGTCTTTGGTATTTTGATTGGTATTGTATGAATGTACAAATTGCTATTGGGAGAATGGACATTTTGATGATGTTGATTCTTCCAATCCATGAGCATGGAAGATTTCTTCATTTTTGGTATCCTCTTCTATTTCTTTCTTTAAGATTTTGTAATTTTCATCGTAGAGATCTTTAACATCTTTGGTTAAGTTTATTCCAAGGTATTTGATTATTTTTGTAGCTATTGAGAATGGGATTGAATTTAGAAGTTCTTCCTCAGCCGTGGCATTGTCTGTGTATACAAAGGCTGTTGATTTTTGTGAATTGATTTTATATCCTGCTACTTTGCCAAACTCTTCGAAGAGTTTCAATAGTCTCTTAGTAGAGTTCTTTGGGTCCCCTAAATAAAGAATCATATCGTCTGCAAAGAAGGATAGTTTGAGTTCTTCCTTCCCAATTTGTATCCCTTTAATTTCTTTTTCTTGCCTAATAGCTCTGGCTAAGACTTCCAGAATTATATTGAAGAGCAGTGGTGAGAGTGAGCATCCCTGTCTGGTACCCGATCTCAGTGGAAATGCTTCCAACGTTTCCCCATTCAATAGGATGTTGGCCGTAGGTTTTTCATAAATTGCTTTGATTGTATTGAGGAATGTTCCTTTTATACCCAGTTTGCCTAGGGTTTTCATATTGAAAGGGTGTTGTATTTTATCAAATGCTTTCTCTGTGTCTATTGAGAGAATCATATGGTTTTTCTTCTGCAGTCTGTTAATGTGGTGTATCACGTTGATTGATTTGTGAACATTGAACCATCCCTGCATACCAGGGAGAAATCCCACTTTGTCTGGGTGGATGATCTTTCTAATGTGATGTTGCATTCTATTGGCCAGTATTTTATTGAGGATTTTTGCATCTATGTTCATCAGGGATATTGGTCTGTAATTCTCTTTCAATGCTGCATCTTTTTCTGGCTTAGGAATTAAGGTGATGCTGGCTTCATGGAAAGAGTTTGGGAGGATTCCCTCTTTTTTGATTGCCCTGAATAGTTTCAGGAGAATTGGGGTTAGTTCTTCTTTAAATGTCTGGTAGAATTCGGCTGTGAATCCATCTGGTCCTGGGCTTTTCTTTTCTGGGAGGGCCTTTATTACTGTTTCAATTTCTGTCTCAGTTATGGGTCTATTTAGGTTTTCTATGTCTTCCTGGTTCAATTTAGGTAGGTTGTATGTGTCCAGGAATCTATCCATTTCTGATAGATTTCCCTGTTTGTTGGCATACAAATCTTTGTAGTAATTTCTGATGATTCTTTTTATTTCTGTGGTGTCTGTTGTTACGTTCCCTTTTTCATCTCTAATTGTATTGATTTGGGTCTTTTCTTTTATTAGTTAGTTGAGCTAGTGGGGTGTCAATTTTGTTTATTTTTTCAAAAAACTAGCTCCTCGTTTGGCTGATTTTTTGTAATGTTTTTTTTTGGATTCAATCCTGTTTATTTCTTCTCTGATTTTAATTATTTCTCTTCTCCTACTAGCTTTGGGTCTGGTTTGCTGCTCATTTTCTAGATCCTTGAGATGAGTTGAAAGTTCATCTAATTGGTGCCTTTCCAATTTCTTGATGTAGGCACCTATTGATATAAAATTTCCTCTTAACACTGCTTTTGCTGTATCCCATAGGTTTTGGTATGATGTGCTGTTATCCTCATTTACTTCCTGAAAATTTTTTATTTCTATTTGATTTCTTCTATGACCCATTGTTCATTCAGGATCATGTTGTTCAGTCTCCATGTTGTTTGCACATGTTCTAGGGATTCCCAATTTGCTAATTTCCAACTTCATTCCTTTATGGTCTGAGAAGCTGCATGGTATGATTCTAATTCTTTTGAATTTGCTGAGACTTGCTTTATGGCCTATCATGTGGTCAACCCTATAGAAGGTTCCATGTACTGCTGAGAAGAATGTAAAGTCTTTCTGTGTAAGATAAAGAGTTCTGTAGATATCTGTTAGGTCCATTTGAGCTATAGTGTCATTTAAATCTACTGTCTCCTTGTTGGTCTTCTGTCCTGATGATCTGTCTATCTCTGAGAGTGGAGTATTGAAGTCCCCCAGAACTATTGTATTGGTGTCTAAGTCTCCCTTTAAGTCCCTTAACAAGTCTTTTAAATAAGCTGGTGCCCTGTAATTAGGTGCATATACATTGATAATCATTATATCTTCCTGTTGAATGGATCCCTTAATCATTATATAGTGCCCCCATGTTCTCTCCTAATAGTTTTTGTGGTAAAATTTATGTTATCTGATATTAAGATGGCTACTCCCGCTCTATTTTCATTTCTGTTGGCATGGTATATCTTTTTCCAGCCTTTCACTTTCAATCTGTGTGCATCTTTGTTAGAAAGATGTGTTTCTTGTAAGCAACAGATAGATGGGTTTTGTTCTTTAACCCAATCAGCCAATCGGTGTCTTTTAACTGCATTGTTCAGGCCTTTAACGTTAATTTGACTATTGATAAGTAGTAACTTTGCCGTATCATTTTTTGGTTTCCTGTGATCTTTTACTGTGAGGTTTCCTTCCTTTACCTTCTTTCATATTGGTGATCACGTTTCTGTGTTTCTACATGTATCATGTCTTTAAGCATCTTTTGCAGGGCTGGACGAGTGGCAACAAATTCTTTCAATTTCTGTTTGCTGTGAAAGGTCTTTCTTTCACCTTCATTCACAAATGAGAGTTTTGCAGGATATAATATTCTGGGCTGGCAGTTTTTCTCTCTTAGTACCTGGCTTATGTCTTGCAATTCCCTCCTTGCTTGTAAGTTTTCTGATGAGAAGTCTGCTGTGAGTCTAATTGGGGATCCTCTGAGAGTGGTCTGATGTTTCTCTCTTGTACATTTTAAGATCTTTTCTTTATGTTTCACTGTGGTGAGTTTAATTACAATGTGTCATGGTGAGGATCTCTTTTGGTCATGTTTATGAGGGGTTCAATGAGCTTCCTGTACCAAGATGCCTCTGTACTTCTCCAAACCTGGGAAATTTTCTGCTAGTATCTCACTAAAAAGGCCTTCTAATCCTTTCTCCCTCTCCATGCCTTCAGGAACTCCTAGGACAGGAATGTTAGGTTTTTTAATATTATCCTGTAGGTTACCAACAATATTTTTTAGATTTCTAATTTCCTCTTCTTCTCTTTGGTTTGCCTGTTTCCTTTCCTGTTCTCTGTCTTCTAAGTCCGATATTCTCTCTTCTGCTTCGCCCATTCTGTTTTTAAGGCTCTCTAATGTGTTTGTTATTTGATCTATTGAATTTTTCATTTCATTATGGTTTCTCGTCACTATCACTGTTTCTTATTCTACTAGTTGTTTCATTTCATTTTGATTCCTCCTTAATATTTCATTTTCGCGAGAGATTTTCTATCTTGTCCATTAAGGCTTTCTGTAGTTCAAGAATTTGTTTTTGAAAGCTTCTTAATGTTCTTATCAATTTTTTGAGTTCTGCTTCTTTCATTTCTTCTGTCTCATCATATTCATAATCTTGAATTGGGGTGTCTTTTTCATTTGGGGGCATTATAGTGTCTTCCTTGCTCTTGTTGCCTTGGTTTCTACATTTGTTTGGCATCTTGGAGGTGTTGCCAAAGAGCTCTGATTCTTCAGTGTTGCCTAGGCTAAGGAGTTTGTTTTACTTATGTAAAGTAAGTGGTCCCTGCTCTTTGTCTTTCTGGGGTTTTTAAGGAGATTGCAGAGAGAGGCTAGTGTCCCAGCTGGTTTCCCCCTCCCCTTTTTTTTCTTCCAGTCAGCCTGGCGTAGCTCCTCCTCCCCACCGCGTGAGCTCGGACCATGGTCTAACCTTCGTGGCCAATGTATCTGGTTACCTTTGCTTCCAGTGCTGGTGCTCAAATTCTGTGGGTGGGCCGTGTCCGTGGCATGCCTCCGTGCGGGTCGGGTCGGGATGGGTCGGATCGGTGTGGTGTGGCGCAGCTGGGCACTGCTAGGTGTGGCTCAGTGCGGCTCCATGCAGCTCAGCAGGGCTCAGCGTGGCGCGGCAGTGGGTCACCTTACTCTCCCAGTGGGACTTCCGTGTCGCATCCACTAGATCCGGAAGAGTTTCCTCTGCAATTTTTTTCTCTGAGACTCTTCTTCAGGGTACAGTAACTCCACCCTTGTTTAAATTTCTTTTCCCAAACTGTTGCATGCGCCCTCACTCTTCTGCCATCTTGGATCCCAGGACAGTAGTTCTCTGACATTTCTTAACATTAGTGCATCCCATAGTATAAGGTTCAACTCTTTCAAATTGTTGACATTTTATATTCAAAAGAGAGAATTGGCTCTCAGAAGAGGTTTTGGCTTTTTAATGAATATAAATTTGTAGAATGGACACCACCATTTCAGGCTCCAGTGTTCAGAAGGCCTGGAAATTCTAGGCATGCTTACAGGGTCTGGTTTTCCAATTAACAGAGACAGAAAGAAAGGTCTTCCTTTGCCGTTGGTTCACCCTCCAATAGCCACCTTGGCCAGCGTGCTGCGGCTGGCGCACCACACTGATCCGATGGCAGGAGCCAGGTGCTTACCCTGGTCTCCCATGGGGTGCAGGGCCCAAGCACTTGGGGCATCCTCCACTGCCTTCCCGGGCCACAGCAGAGAGCTGGACTGGAACCAGGACTAGAACCTGGTGCCCCAACCAGGACTAGAACCCAGAGTGCTGGTGCCACGGCTGGAGGATTAGCCAAGTGAGGCACAGTGCCTGCCTAAAACCTATATCATTCTACTCACCATTGTTTTCATATTTTTTCAATCTATATAAACTGCTTTTTGAAATTTAATTATTGTTAGCTAATTTGTAATATGTAAATCTAATGCTGCACAAATATCATGTTTTTATATCACCTATATTTTTCAAAGTGTACATTAATTTTTAAACTCCTATTCTCAACAATTGTGAAATCTGTACCTATCCAGATGCTCTACACATAAACCCAGAGTGCCCAACTTTACTAATTGGATTGCAGTCTATACTGAGATGCATCCATTGGCAGATGTTACCTCCTAGTGAAATTTGTACTTAAAACATAGCAAAAGAAATACCAGCACTGTTTGCAGACATGAGATATATTGTAAAATAAACAATATATAAACTTCCATGTGCAGCAGTCTATAGTGTCTTACTGTGCCAGATATCTAATAGAGAATAAATAATAAAAATCTTAAAGATTTTATTTATTGTATTTGAGAGGTAGAGTTACAGACAGTGAGAGGGAAAGGCAGAGAGAAAGGTCTCCCTTCCATTGGTTCACTCCACAAATGGCCGCAATGGCCAGAGCTGTGCACATCAGAAGCCAGGAGCCAGGCACTTCTTCCTGCTTTCTCACATGGGTGCAGGGACCCAAGGACTTGGGCTATCTTCTCCTGCTTCCCCAGGCTGTAACAGATAGTTGGAGTGGAAGAGAGGCAGCCAGGACTAGAACCAACACCCATATGGGATGCCATGCCACAGGTGGAGGATTAACCTACTGCACCACAGCACCAGCCCTGGAATGATCAAACCCTTTAACTTCCACTCAGTTAAGTTTCTGATTTAAATTTCCCAAATTTGTATTGGCAATGTGATATGATGATAAAGCTGCAACCTGTGGTGCCAGCATCACACAGGGATGTTAGTTTGAATCCCAGCTGCTCCACTTTTGATACAGCTCCCTGCTAATTCACCTGGGAAAGCAGTGAAAGCTGCTCCAAATACTTGGACACCTGCATTCACATGGGAGACCCAAAAGAAGCTGCTGACTCCTGGCATAAGATTGGCCTGTCTCAGGCCATTAAGGGGAGTGAACCAGGGGATGGAAGATATTCTCTCTCTCTCTCACTCAACTCTGCCTTTCAGATAAATAAATCTTTAAAAACAGAAATGTACACAATTTAACAACTGCAGGTGTGATAGTTTAATTCTTTTTAGTAATAATGTACAAACATAGAAAAAGTAAGCTAAGAATTGCTTTGAATACTAGGTGATAAAAAAAGCATCGTGGGATTCACAGAAGATTGAATAACTTATATGCACAAGGGCACATTGGACTATCTCATATGGGATGCTAGCACTGCAGGTGCCCTACAAAGCATTATTATAATAAATTTTTTGCGACAGTATCTTGGTTTTCCATGCCTGAAATACTCTCATGGGCTTTTTAGCCAGATTTGAATGCCTTAAGGCTGATTCTGAGGCCAGAGTGCTGTTTAGGACATCTGCCATTCTGAGTCTGCTGTCCATCCTGCTTCCAATGTAGTATCACTCTCTCCTTTTTAATTCTATCAGTATTAACAGACACTAGTTTTGTTTGTGTGATCCCTTTTACTCTTAATCCTAGATAAACATTAGAGATCAATGCAAACATTAGTTTCTGTACCAGTACCATGCTGTTTGATTATAACTGCCCTATAATATGTCTTGAAATCTTGTATTGTGATGCCTCTGGCTTTGTTTTTGTTGTACAAGAATGCTTTAGCTATTTGAAGTCTCCTGTACCTCCATATGAATTTCAACATCATTTTTTTCTAGGTCTGAGTAGAATGTCTTTGGTATTTTGATTGGTATCACATTGAATCTATAAATTGCTTTTGGGAGAATGGACATTTTGATGATATTGATTCTTCCAATCCATGATCAGAGAAAATTTTCCATTTTTCTATTTCTTTCTTTAAGATTTTGTAATTCTCATCATAGAGATCTTTGACATCCTTGGATAAGTTTATTCCAAGGTATTTGATTATTTTTGTAGCTACTGTGAATGGACTTGAACTTAGAAGTTCTTCTTCAGCCATGACGTTGCCTGTGTATACAAGGGCTCTTGATTTTTGTGCATCGACTTTATATTCTGCTACTTTGACAAACTCTTCTATGAATTCCAATTGACTCTTAGTGGAATTCTGTGGATTCCCTAAAGAATCATATCATCTACAAATAGGGATAGTTTGACTTCTTCCTTCCCAACTGTACCCCTTTAATTTTTTTTTCTTGCTTAATGGCTCTAAAACTTCCAATATTAAATTGAATAGCAATGGTGAGAGTGGGCATCCCTGTCTGGTACCAGATCTCAGTGGAAATGCTTCCAACTTTTACAAATTCAGTAGAGCACTGGCTATGGGTTTTTCATAAATTGCCTTGATTGTATTGATGATTGTTCTTTCTATACCCAATTTTCTTAGAGGTTTCATCATGAAAGAGTGTTGCATTTTATCAAATGCTTTCTCTGCATCTATTGAGATAATCATATGGTTTTTCTTCTGCAGTTTGTTAATGTGGTGTATCACATTGATTGATTTGCAAATGTTGAACCATCCCAGCATACTAGGGATAAATCACACTTGGTCTGGGTGGATGATCTTTCTGATGTGTTGTTGCGTTCTATTGGCCAGAATTTTATTGAAGATTTTTGTGTCTGTTCATCAGGGAAATTGATCTGTAATAATCTTTCTTTGCTACATCTTTTTCAGGTTTAAGAATTAAGGTGATGCTGGCTTCATAGAAAGAATTTGGGAGGATTCTCTCTTTTTTCAATTGTTCTGAATAGTTTGAGAAGAATTGGAGTCAGTTCTTCTTTAAATGTCTGGTAGAATTCAACAGTGAATCCATCCGGTCCTGGGCTTTTCTTTGTTGGGAGGGACTTTATTACTGTTTCAATTTCTGACCCGGTTATGGGTCTGTTTAGGTTTTCTATGTTTTTATGGTTCAATTTAGGTAGTTTGTATGTTTCCAGTAATATTTCCATTTCTGATAGATTTCCCTGTTTGCTGACATACAACTCTTTGTAATAATTTCTGATGATTCTTATTTCTGTGGTGTTTGTTGTTACATTCCCATTTTCATCTCTGATTTTACTGATTTGGGTCTTTTCACAGGGAATGGGTATGTGCATCCAGTCAGCTACACCACCCCAGTGACTTCTGGCCCTGGGTTGTTCAGAGGAAGATAGGAATGGTGAAAGAAGGTGCAGGGCTGGGGAAGTACAGGAGCAAACTGGAGAGTAGAGTCTTCCTCACCAAGATAGATCCCAAAGTGAGGGCAAAGGGTCCATTGTAATCCTTAACTGGCTAGTGTTGCACAGTTGGAAATGTGTTGTTGTTGATTTCTCCACAATGTTGCAGTGGGTTTGTTTCTGAGAAGAGCAGCGTGGTGGGGGCAAGAGGCGCGGAGTCAACACACAGACCCCGGGAGTCCGGTGAGAGCAGGCTTGAGGCGAGCAGCCTGCAGACTCGTTTATTACAGTTGGTACAACAGCTTATATAGCCAAGACCAGCCAATCTGGTCAAGGGGTGGTCCATACCCCAACCAATCACAGCCTGTTGCCAGGCAGTTTCAAATCCATCCAATCACAGCCTGTCGCCAGGCAGTTTCAAATCCATCCAATCACAGCCTGTTGCCAGGCAGTTTCCAGAGCCATCCAATCACAGCCTGTTGCTAGGCAGTTTCAAATCCATCCAATCACAGCCTGTCGCCAGGCAGTTTCCAGAGCCATCCAATCACAGCCTGTTGCTAGGCAGTTTCAAAACCATTCCTGACTAACTGACGCTCGCTTGCCAGTGGCCACCTTGGCATGGCCTTTCATTCCACTACATTTCCCCCTTTTCGTTTATTTTTGAGCAACGGGAGGCATGATTCTTGGCCATACCATTGTTGACCCCGTTTCCATGTGGTCTCCGTACGCAGCTGTGCCTGTCTTAGGTTGTCCCCCAGGGGATCTTACCCGTCATTGACTAACCAGCGCTCAAATCGAGAGACCACAGGATTGCTTGCTCAGATAGGGGTAGGAATGAGGAATAATGGTTATCAGGAGTGGCATGACCGCACACAGGCTGTGGGCCATTGGAGTGGCTGACCAGAGCTAGTGGGGTACACAATGGTAACAGATATGGCTTTGGGCAGTTTCTCAGGGTAGGATGATAGGGCAGGTGCGTCTGCTAACAAGGCGGAGTCTTGGTCTTGTTCAGCTGGTTCTGGTTGGCTGTCAGTTGCAGGCTTGATGTTTCTGGCTGGTACCCAAATGGGCTGTTCTGCATTCTCTGGAAAGACACAAGCATATCCTCGACCTTTGGTTAACAGAAGCCTTTTACAGGCGTTGGAATCCAGGGCCTGAATTTTGCATCCGCTCCTGTATTAACAGCAAATGTGCAGGTGGGACGGGGTCCAGCTGCTGCCCTAAGAGCTTGGGGTGCCCGAGGACTGCCACTAACATGGGGATCCTCACTGGGTGCGGATGGGATGACCTCGCAGGAGTTATTGTGTAGAGGTCCTCTTAGTTCATCCCACGGGTATGTGGGGGGTGGCTGACTAGACATTGCTACTTTGTTTGCTACGTTGTTTTTTTCACTGTCGGAGCTCTCTCTCCCTAAGTCTTCAACCATTGTCTGTGAGACAGGGACCTGGAGTGTCAGGCTCCTATCACTCACAGATTCAGTATCTTTGATAATCTGCACAGGATTCTGAGAGGGGGGTATCTTTCCCATGTCTGAGCGCTTAAGAGCGGCACGGTACGCCAACTCTAGCCAGAGGAAAGACACGTATAGCACTGCTACCGTAACAAAGCAAATTCCTAGCACCTCAACTGTGGATGGCATTTTGTAGGAGGTTTCCCTATGCTAGACAAACAGATAGTGGTGTATCAGATCGTACGTATGTCCTGTGCTTAGTGGGGGACTTCCTTGATTCGTTAGGTCAAGGCTGTATGCCCACACGGTGTCTCCGGAGTGTCACCTCTCTCGAGTGAGGGAAGATGACTTGGTTCCGAATTCTGGGATGATCAGTCCCTTATGTGAATTCACCGGGTGAACCAAAAGTAAAAGGAGGAGCCGAGAAGCGACGTACACTTCAGGGCGGTGTGTGCTAACCTGGGGTCACTTAGACCGAGGACAAGGACAAGGAAAGGGGCGTAGGAGGGGGTTCTGTGCTCACCCTCACAGAACCGAACAGCACACAAAACACCGAGGGGCCTACTTGCCGAAATCCAGGGGGGACCTCGCCTAGTCCGACACGCTGTTTCTTTCTCAGTCACGTTGGCGCGCCAGATGTTGTTGTTGATTTCTCCACAAGGTAGCAGTGGGTTCATTTCTGAGAAGAGCAGCGTGGTGGGGGCAAGAGGCGCGGAGTCAACACACAGACCCCGGGAGTCCGGTGAGAGCAGGCTTGAGGCGAGCAGCCTGTAGACTCGTTTATTACAGTTGGTACAACAGCTTATATAGCCAAGACCAGCCAATCTGGTCAAGGGGCGGTCCATACCCCAACCAATCACAGCCTGTTGCCAGGCAGTTTCAAATCCATCCAATCACAGCCTGTCACCAGGCAGTTTCCAGAGCCATCCAATCACAGCCTGTTGCTAGGCAGTTTCAAAACCATTCCTGACTAACTGACGCTCGCTTGCCAGTGGCCACCTTGGCATGGCCTTCTCATTCCACTACAGAAATGGTCCCCAGTGGCGTTACTCGCAGGGTCCACAGTCAGGCATTCTTGGCCATCTGCCTGGTGCCCAGGTTCCCATGAGTACAGAGATCAGAGAGAGCCAGGGTTTCCAGAGGTCTCAGTTGGACAAGCCAACAACATAATAAGCCTTAATTTCTTCACCTGTGAAATGGGTCAGGATAGCCAACAAAGTCCCTGGGAAGTCATTTTGCTTCTGATCCACCTGCCTACCTGTCTCCCCTCTCCATCCCTTTCCACATGGGCACTGAATCTTCAAGCCCACAACTCACTTTCCAGCTCACTAATAGCTCAGAATCATTGCAGCCCAGTTGCTCTCAAAGTTAGAAATTATTGAAAGCAAGGTCATAATTATTTTAAAATAAACACCAACCACAAACATGAGGTATCAGCTATATGTATATATTTTACCCCACCTCTTAGGTCCTAAACATCTTCATTACTGTTTCTAAAAGGCTCAGTTAAGATTCATGAGGGGCCAGCACCACGGCTCAATAGGCTAATCCTCCACCTGCGCCACCAGCACACAGGGTTTTAGTCCTGGTCAGGGTGCCAGATTCTGTCCTGGTTGCTCCTGTTCCAGTCCAGTTCTCTGCTGTGGCCCCAGAGTGCATTGGAAGATGGCCCAAGTGCTTGGGTCCTGCACCTGCATGGGAGACCAGGAGAAGCACCTGGCTCTTGGCTTTGGATCAGTGGAGCACCAGCCATGGCAGCCATTTGGGGAGTGAACCAATGGAAGGAAGACCTTTCTCTCTCTCACTGTCTAACTTGATCTGTCAAATAAATTTTTAAAAAGTGAAAATAACTTTAAAGGATGCATCCTATAATCTAGAACTACATTTTATAAAATTTCTAAAGCCAAAGGATAATTTATATTTTAAAAATTATATTTAAAAGTCGATATGATGGCATTTGGTGAAAACATTAATTGCAACTAAATTGAAGTGAATGTAAAACCATAAAAAACAGTGAATGTATAAAAAGCAGCATTATACCTCCTGGAATAGTTTTATGATAAAGTGTAAAGGATAATATTTCAAATTTTCATTGATAACTTTGGAGTCATAAAAATCAAAGAAGGCAAACATTATTTTAGACAGATCAGAAATTTACAAAATTTGTGTAGGCTGATGACATCACAATGAAAATGGAAACCAAGATTGCCACTGGTCCACAATATCACTATTGTTTTACTAAGATATTATTGATACACAGGTTACAGGAATAGATGCAAAAAAACAATAATAAAAAGGATGTACATGTTATGAATCAGATACAATGTGATTACTGCAAGAACCAAGAAGTGTTTTTTGAAAGGAACAATGGTAGTACTAGAAGCAGACATAGGGAGTTTTCTGATAAGTATGCACATTAATAGTGGAAAATATGAAAACATCTCAAAAATATAAAACAAAATACATGCTGGATTTTACAACATATAAAGAATAAATTTAAATGTCTAGGGTTATACTATAGAAACTTTAAAATCAAAGGCAAAATTAGAGTTCTGTGAACATCCAGAAAGAGTTATCTGGATAGAGTGAATTAACACGGTAGACTAACATCTCCATGAAGCTGTGCAAATGGGAGTTTCCAGGAAACCTACAAGATTTTTAGCTGATAACTTCACAATCAGAATGCTAGCAAAGCAATTCACAGTTTCATAGCTCTGGGTTGGTTTAGATTAAGATATTGCATATATGCAGTAGTAATAGATATAATATCAACAAAGTGAGGATTTAAAAGGATATGCAGTTATGAAAAACTCTTATTACTGTGAGAAAAAAGTTAATAATTGGGAGGGGAAATAATGAAAAGAGTAGATACAAGCAAATTGTCTGAAAACCACACAATTACAAATACATTGCAAATGAATATAAAAGGGGCTAGCACCATGGCTCACTTGGTTAGTCCTCTGCTTGTGGTGCTGGCATCCCATATGGACACTGGGTTCTAGTCTCAGTTGCTCCTCTTCTGGTCCAGCTATCTGCTGGAAGGCAGTGTAAGATGGCCCAAGTGCTTGGGTTGCTACACCCGCATAGGAGACCAGGAAGAAGCACCTGGCTCCTGGATTCAGAAAGGTGCAGTGCCAGCCATAGCAGCCATTTGGGGAATGAACCAGTGTAGGGAAGACCTTTCCCCCTTCTCTCTCTCTCATTGTCTATAACTCTGTCAAATAAATTTTTAAAAATTTATTAAAAAACAAATAAATATAAATGAAAAAAATATCTAGAGTTTTAGCAAATAAAGATCATGCCCCCTATTACAAAGTTAAAGATGTTTGGGATTCCTTTTTCCCATATTGGAGTACCTGGCTTTAGTATGATCCATTCAGATAAAGATCAACCTTACTGCTAATATACCTCGGAGGCACTAAGTACTTCATTTCCTGCCATCTATATGGGATACTAAGTAGAGTTCTCGTTAATGGCTTTGGTCTGTCTCAGTACCAGTAGTTATGGAACTTAGGTGGGCAAACAAGTGGATGGAATATTTCTCTATATATATTCTAATCTCTCATTTTTACACTGTGCCCTTAAAATATAATATATTCTTTAAATAAATTTATTTTATTACTTATAACAGCTCAGGGAAACCATTTGGAATTTGTCTTTTTTTGTATTTGTTTATTTCAACATTATAATGGTTTTCAGTTGCATTCATTTTCTTGCAAAAGACAAGATGTCATTCTTTTTATGGCTGAGTAATATTCCAACACATAAATATTAACAGAGTACAAAAATATAATGTATATGAGTAAAATTGATATTTTGAGAATGTATTCTTTTTACAGACTTTGTCTCTACCATTGTGGAACAGGTTATTTTTTTTTTGTCTTGCTATCTGTTGAATTCTTTACTTAATAGGGGGTTAATGTAACTAGTATAGTATAAACTAAAAATATGTCATTGTAAAGTTAAAATAAAGAATAAGAAATGGGCTGGTGCTGTAGCCCACTAAGCTAATCCTCCTCCTGTAGCGCCAGCACTCTGGGTAATAGTCCCAGTTGGGGCTCTGGTTCTGTCCCAGTTGCTCCTCTTCCAGTCCTGTTCTCTGCTGTGGCCTAGGAGTGCAGTGGAGGATGGCCCAAGTGCTTGGGCTCTGCACCCATATGGGAGACCCGGAGGAAGCACCTGCTTCCTGGCTTTGGATTGGCACAGCACACCTGCCATAGCAGCCATTTGGGAGTGAACCAACGGAAGGAGGACCTTTCTCTCTGTCTCTCTCACTGTCTAACTCTGCCTGTCAAAAAAAAGAGAATAAGAAATGAAAAAGGAAGGAGGTTGAGAATGTGGGCAGGAGGGAGGGTTACAGTGGGAAATATCACTATGCTCTTAAATAAAGTCATTTGTCCACCTTATATAAGTAAATATAATAATAAGCTAAAACAAGATCAATAACATAGATATTTTAAAAATTTGTTTCCATTATCCAGAACTGTCACACAATTTCAAAATTAAAAGGTAAACAAATTCTCATAAAATTCATCAGCAAAATCTGCAACATATGTTATCTGGAAAGAGTGAATGATCAGGTCTTGTCTAAATTTTATCTGGACAATTGCATTCATAAAATTTGCAAAGATAGGGTTACATAATTTCAGGGGGGTTATGACATATTATAAGGAAAAAACCAACAGTTGTTTGGCAACATCACAATACCAGGATTAGCTTAAACTAGATATTACGATACACAAAAGTGGTTATAATTTCAAAGGCAGAAACAAAATGGTAAGTGGATGAAATTGTTGATATACATATTGTGATTACTGTGAAAAAATAAGAGGCTTGTTAAAAGCAACAGATGAGTAACAATCCAGTTTCAGATAAACTGCTGAAAAATAGTCAGTTATAACTACATTATATATAGGAAGCATAAATCAAGGATATGTTATGAAATCAAGGACATTGATGAAATAAAAACATCTATAATTACTGAGGAGAAATTAATAATTTGGGGGATTCATAATTGTAAGAAAAGGATATATAAGAGATGTTAGTGTGAAATAGGCCAATAAAACTACACTTTAAAATTAAAATAAAAAATGAGGAAAACTAAACCAAAGATCATATGACTTACTACAATGATATTAAAGAATAATATATCTAGAATTATTGTATTGAAATTTTCAAAAATCAAAGATCAATGAAAATTCTCAAAAACTCAGAAAAAATTTAAAAATATTATGCAGAAAGAATGACCAGATGAGCCTTAGATGTCTGAAAATACTTTGATGGTGTTGGTGAACTCATAATTAAAATAACCAACGAGATGGTCATACATTCACAGTATTAGTACTGGCCCACCATGCAGTATAAAAGAGATATATAAGTACTTGTTATAAATTCAAATACAAAAATAAGGAATAAATATAGATGTATAATAAAATACATTGTGATTACAATGAGAAAAACTGATTACCTCTAATAAAATATTGACATGTAGATTTAAAAGAAAACTAGGTTATTATAATTATAATAAAACAATAATAAACATTTACCATGAAATGTAAATAAAACCACCAGGTGCTACAATAAAAAGATAACCATATCTAGAGACAATCTATTGACACTCTAAAAAATGTCAAAGTTAATCTCATAGTTTCAGAAATATTCGCAATTGCTGAGAAATATGATACCCTAAAAAGGGGTGATGACCATATTTACCTAAAATATCTTTGAAAACTATGCATGAATGTTCCCAGAACTTACACAACTTTGTGCCAATTAACAATTCATAATGAAAAGTGATGGCCTGAGGTTCACATACCCACATTTGCATAGAAACAATTTAAGGAGATGACAGTTAAATACAATGAGAAACAGTGGATAATTTGACAAAATAAATAGAGCAATAAGTAGTTATAAGGGAACTGGCTGGAAACAATATAACTACGATTGCCTTATAAGGGAAAATAAAGGAAAATTTTTCTATGAAATGTTAAATCAAAGATCAAACCTGTTAATATAATAATCTTAAAGAAGCCAGTTTCTGGATCTATTCTGCAGAAACTTTCGTTCATTGATGGCAAATGTAGTCTCCTAGAAATTCAGATAAGTTAAAGTGTATTATATAGAATATGTGAAATATCAGGCAGGCCTATGATGCCTCAGGGAAATAAGTACATGTTGGTTGTCAGAACAACATAAAAAATTCGATAGAATGCATGACCTCATAGTAAAAACTCAGTCAATTTGGCCACAGGTTTAAATAGTACCATTGACTTTATTATAGGATGTGATGGTAATCTAAAAGATAAGATAAAAAATAAGAAATGGATACTTATGAAGTAAATATATTGTGGTTAACTGAGTAGAAATGACTAGCTCAGTGGAGGAAATAGACTGAAAAAGAGACATAGCAACATGGGTGAAAAATTAATTAACAAGGGAAATTTAAAAACAACACTTACAACTACTGTAACTTTAGAAATTAAAGAAATATTTAGAATCTCATATATATCCATAAAAGGTAAGCAACATATTTCCTGGCCTGATAGTGAGGCCATATGGGGACTAAAACAGCAGATGGAAGATCTATTTCTCTGTGTGTCCTTTCTCCAAAACTCTGCCTTAGAAATAAATCAAATAAATTTATTTTAAAATTATAGCCAGTTCCAAGATTAATATTCAAAGGCAGTTATATTTTATTTGCTATCAATGAATGAATTTTAAAACCAAACCAATGCAATTACCAGTTGCAAAAAAGTAGTCCTCTATGTGTGCTGAAAATACTGGCAAATATATCAAATAAAATGCAATAAGTTGCAGATACCAATTTATGCATGAGAAAGTTCAATATTGCTGAAATGCCAATTTTTGCCTAAAGTAAACTAATTTACAGATCCAAAACAACTTCAATTGAAACTATGTAGAATTTAATGTGTGTGTATATTGACAGCATGATTCCAAAAACAATATAGAGAAATCCTAAAAAGCAAAATAAATAAATAAATAAATAAATAAAACAATCAATCTGTAAGTGAAGCTGAATTTAAGGAAGACATATTTGATACTTGAAAATGTGAACTTCCTAAAAATATATCAAGAGAAATTGTGATGTTCTTCATGGATTCATAAACATTAACAATTAACACACTTTATTTCCTTGTAGACATTTCAAAATAGTTTATCAATATCTTAGGCCCTTCAGGATGAAAAATACCTTGGAAAGGGTAATTCAAACTGAAAGTTGTAACTTAATTCTATGGGTTGTAATATCCAAGATTAAGGCACCAGCACATTTTATCTTTTGACAGCTCATTTTCTGCCTACTAGAAGTCTTTATGTGTCCTCCTATCATGGGAGTAGTCAGAATTTTTCAAGACACACCTTTCATAACATCAGATTCAGGACCTAATAGCCCCATAAAGACACAGCCTTTTCAATATTGGGTATTTCATATCGGGTATTGAGTTCCAATCTGACATTAAAGGCATACCCACCTTCAGATCAAAGCCAAAAAATAAAATGAAATCTAAGGAATTATATTGCGGGGCCAGCGCCATGGCTCACTTGGCTAATCCTCTGTCTGCAGTGCCAGCATCCCATATGGGTGCCAGGTTCTAGTCCCAGTTGCTGCTCTTCCAGTACAGCTCTCTGCTCTGGCCCAGGAAGGCAGTGGAGGACCCACATTGGAGACCAAGAAGAAGCACCTGACTCCTGTCTTCGGGCCAGCACAGCGCTGGCTGTAGTGGCCATTTGGGGAGTGAACCAATGGAAGGAAGACATTTCTCTGTCTCTCTCTCTCACTGTCAAAATAACTGTCAAAATAAAATTTAAAAAAATCATATTGCCTGGAAAAAAATAAAAATGTAGTAGAACTCAGAGTTCTGGTTAATAGGACTGATCAGAAATTCTGATATAAAAATATTTCACTATATTACTTCAAAGCTCCAAAGGCTATAAAGTTTGAGTATGCAATATTATTTACAAACCTTGAATCCATGCAAAGAGAATAGGGTATGGTTTTGCAAATTCACATGCATATAAAGTTTCATAGGATGATATTGAAGGTGTTGACATTGCAGTGTAGCAAGTTAAGCTGTTTCTTCTGAGGTTAGCATCCCATATAAGAGTGCTAATTTGAGTTTACAGCTGCAGCATGCTTATGATCCAGCTCTCTGTGAATATGATATGGTATGTGATCCCTTTGTTAATTTGAGAAACTGAAGTAAATGTAGGAAATAATTCCTATAATGTTATTTTGATGAGATATAGTCCTCTTTGTTCACAAATGATTTTAAAATCATTTAAAAACAACAATTATCACAGCATTGGTTTTAGGAGTATTACAATTCAGGCATAGAATCCTTGCACTAAGCTTTCAGCTAGCTCCACTCCTTTGCTGCATTAAATTAAGTTGCTAGGCTGGTGTTTTGGTACAGCAGGTTGTGCTGTAGCCTGCAATGCCAGCATCCTATGTGAGTGATGGTTTGTGTCCTGGATGCTCTGTTTGCAATTCAACTCCCAGATTATGTGCCTGTGAAAGAAGCGCAAGAAGTCCCAAGTTCATAGGTCCCTGTCACCCATGTGGGAGACTCAGAGCTCCTGGCTACTGGCTTCAGTCTGGCCCAGTGCCAGTCCTTTTGCCATTTGGGGAATGAATAAATAGATGAACTATCTCTGTCTGTCACTCTATATATCTCCACTTTTTTGAAGAAATTATTTTTTAAAAAAGAATTGGATGAGAAATATTTCTTTTGAATTCACAGTCAAAAATAAAGATGATTGTTGTAATATAAATCAATAAAATGCCACATCATATAATAGTTTAAATTTCAAAATAGGAACCTTGTTATAAACATAGCTTTGGGGTTTGTAAGGACTTTCTGAGGCACTGAGCATGGGGGTGAAAGGGGTTTGAGATATGAGAAGTTCAGGTGTCCTTGAGTGTTTATGTGCACAGTAGGGATCTAATGCTATGTTAGGGCATGCATTCAAACAGGCTAGCTCCTTGGAATGAGGAAGAAGAAACGTTTTCCCTATTTGGACTAAGTAGGAACATTCCCATCCCCCCACCACCAGATTCCTAACTTATGGGTTCCCTAGCCCTACATAACCCTCTCTGAGACCATCAGCCAAATCCTGTTGGAATGTTTGGGGCAATGGTTGCTCCATTTCCTTTTGAAGTTCAGGGAGGATGACAATAGATTATGGGCCCAGATTCACAGCATCTATTCAGTGGACTTCAAGAGAACTGGAGGAGATTCATAGAAGGTTGTATTTGCAGAGCCATCTCTAGCGTGATGGCATTGATTTTGTGGGAGATAAAGACAATGAATTCTTTAAGGATATGTGAACCAGGAAAATGAGAACTATAATAGGAATAAAAAGGCCCCATGAGATTCCAAATTAACCGTTTAAGTGCCTATAACAGAGTCCTCCACCTACTGTCATAATAAATATACACCTTAATGAGTTTTAAGCTTTTTGAGCTGGTTTCTACCTTTTAAGAGTTATTTATCCAAAAGCAACACATTTTCTTGAACAAGGCAAAAGTAGCTCACCTGCCTTAGCTTATAGTGTTGAGGGTTCAGTATTTTTTTTTCAGATTTATTAATTTATTTATTTGAATGTTGGAGTTACACAGAGAGAGAAGGAGAAGCAGAAGCAGAAAGAGAGAGAGGGACTCCCTAATTGATCGCGACGGGCAGAGCTGTGCCGATCCAAAGCCAGGAGCCAGGAGCCAGGAGCTTCTTCCAGGTCTTCACATGGTTGCAGGGCCCCAAGGGCTTGGGCCATCTTCTACTGCTTTCCCAGACCACAGCAGAGAGCAGAATTGGAAGTGGAGCAGACAGGACTCAAACTGGCAGAGGGCACAGCAATTTTACAAAACTACCTTTACCAGTGATTTGAGACTTTTTTGTGGTGCCTTGATTTCCTTGACCATAATCTCCTAGGATGCCTAGAATTCTAAGGGGAAATCTCAGCCAGAAATATCCTTGATGCATTTCCCTTTTTGAATTTATATTGATACTATTATATCCTTGCTTTAAAATTAAGTAGAATAAATTATTTTGGATTTATGTTTTTGCAACTTATATGTATTTATTTGTAAATTAAATTGACAAATTTCATTTTAGAACTTTTAGAAGTATTTAATAGTATTTTTTAATTATTTTGCAAAATAAATCCTTTGCTTGAAAGTTAATAAATTCTATAAATTTACAACTTTATACTCAGAAAAATTATAATATTATATATAAGATTATATGTGAATGACTTTTTCATTTTTATTTTGTCTTTGAATTATTATCTATGTATATCATCATTCTCTCATTTTATGCTATCTCTAGGACAAGACCAATCTTTTTTCCAACATTATTTGAAATGCAGTGACACAAAGGGGGAGACACATACACACACACCTACAGAGAGAGAGAGAGAGAGAGAGAGAGAGAGAGAGAGAGAGAGAGATTGCATCAACTGGTTCAGCACACAAATGAATGCAATGACTGACTCAGTCAGACCAATTCCAGGAGCCTGGGAACACATCTGGGCCTCCTCTGTAGGTGTCAGTAGTCCAAGCATTTTGGTCATCTTCTTCTTCCCTCATTACCAGGGAGCTTGATTGGAAACAGGTCTGACAGAACTGGAACATGTACTCTGATATGGACTATTGGCAATGCAAATGACAGCTTAGTCCACAGTGCCAAAATGCAAGTCTGGCATATTTTTCTTTTAATTCTTTTCTACTGACTTCTTTTCTTATTAAATAGTAAACAAATTTCATGTATTTCATATATGCAGATATAGGAACATAGCAATACTTCTCACCCTCCCCACCCTCCTCCATGCTCCCTCCATTCTTCCTCCTCTCTTTTTTATTGGTTTAATTTTAACTGTGAGATTGACAATGACCTGTCCATTCTAGAAATTGTCTAGCTAATTTTCTATTCATAAGCTTTCATAAGCACTTAGAATCTGTTTACATGCTCATTTTCAGATGACCTTTGCTTATTTTTGAGGAATTTTGATGTAACTAAGATTTTTTTTTGAAATCCCACAACTTGCCATTTTCAATACAAGTGTCTTTATTTTAAGTTTAATATTCACCAGGAATGATGCTATAAGAGAGTTAGAGTGGTTTTACTTACATTCTTTGTGTGTGTCCATTTGATCAATAATTCTAACCATTCCCCATATAATTGTTTCTCAGTGTTATTACTCTTACCATTTTTACCCAGTTGTACTCACAGAAATACCAGGATCATTTTATATTGTTATGTGCATTCTATTTTTAATTCTAATTAGCCTCTCACTTTGTTGCATTCCAGTTTAAATAAAAATTAAACTTTTGCAAAACATGATTAGGTTTTTTTTACCATTTTCATTCTTGTTAATAATGTCAATAAAATCCGTAAATGAACTAATGAAGTTTTAGTTACACATTTTCTGAAAGTTGGATATAGGATTCATTCATACTTTCAATGATATATGTTCTTCTTATTTCATTTTTTATTTGTAGATACCAAATTGAAATTGGTATTTAATTTTTCTTTTTTTTAAGATTTATTTATTTATTTGAAAGTCAGATTTACATAGAGAGGAGAGGTGGAGAGGCAGAGAGAAAGAGAGAGAGAGAAAGAAAGAGAGAGGTCTTCCTTCTTTTCCATCTGCTGGTTCACTCCTTAATTGGCCATCACAACTGGAAAAATTAGTATTGAATTTTTCAATACATTAAATTTATTTATTTTTGGCATACATTTATTTATTTATTTGTTTATTTTTAATACATTAAATTTATACACTGATATGTTTAATTTATTCTAGCAAGTTGTAAGAATGGTTCTCAATTTATGTTCCTACAGCTTTCTATGCTTTGTAGATGAAATTTTAGGGGGTTTTAAAAAAATATTTCCTTTATTTGTTTGGAATTCTTGGACACATCTGTAGACATTTCTCTGTTACTTATAGCAATAACAATATAATATATATCTGAATCATTCTAGTTTGTGTTTGAGTTAATTTTCATGTATGACATGAATAATGAATAATCTGTCTTATTCCAATTCTGGCAGAGGGGACTTGGGCTGATATTCATCTATGATTTTATATGAGATTATCAATGACATGATAACTATGGATGCTATGTATATTATCTTCTCATTCATCACTTTGCAGAAGTCACTAGGTCCTACTGTCATAATGTATGTTGCAGCATCACATATATACCATATTTACACACTATATATTATTTATTATTTACATTACATATTATGTATATATTACATATTTATCCTAGCCATGCAAACACATAATTCTGTCATTTTCATTGTGATGTCATGAAATTGCTCAATTTCCATAAGATACACTATCAACTTCCATGTACTTTGTTTCTCAGAACTGTGCTTGAGCAGTCTCATGCCCTGTTTCTAATTTCTTATTTTTTTCTTTGAAACTTTAAAAGCAAACTTTTGGAATTTTCCAAATGGTAAATTCAGACCTGTTTAGATTATGAGTATTATTTTAAGCTGTGTGATGCTTTCCTTATCTCAGGTCTTCTAATCTTTCTGGATTTTTTAATATAAATTTGTAGTTATTTTTCCCATGTCTTCTAAATATGCTTAGATTTAATTTTTATTACTATAATATTGTTCATTTCTATTTCCAGAAATCATAATATATTGTGCATTATAATTCAACACATTACTGTGACTTTCATTTTATTTTTGAATTTATTCTAATAACCATCCTTTTTTATATTTATTAACAGCATGGCTTATGCCAATCTTAGGACAAGTTACCTGTGGCCACGTTGGTGTACTTTATCTTTCTAATGTTATCAACTTTCTCTATATTCTGCCACTTATATTACACTGTTCAAGATCAACATTGCACAGAGTAATCTAGCATCAGTGTCATCTTTCTCCTTTGCAGGTCATATAGATATTATGATTGTGCACTCTTGGATCTCTACATTGACCTTTGATTTTGGAAGCTATATAACGAGTTTTATTTGAGTTATATTTCAAATATATGCTGTTAATGTACTTAATTTTTTTTTATTTAAGCTGTCGGCCAACTGTATTTTCTTTTGTAATTCCATGAGTAAGTCTCTTTATCACAAAATGCATGAATACTTTGTCACTTATGCTCTTGCTACAAGAGTATTCACTTTCACTCAATATCAAAATGCATGTATAGTCCTGAAAATACTTGTCTTCCTAGTCAGCATGCTTATGTTGAAGTTATAAAATTTCCCATATTTCTTTCAGTTGTCTAACTCCTTCCATGATAGCTGCTTTGGAAAATTGTGCAACAATGGACATTTTGAGATGTTCAATTTAGTGCATTCTCTCTCTCTCTCTCTCTCTCTCTACATATATATATATATATATATATATATATATATATATATACACACATATACATTTTATATTTATATGATGTATACATAATATATAATATATACATATATACAAACATGTATGTATATATATGTGTGTGTATAATATATGCATATTATATATACATATATATATTTATATATGCATAATATGCACTTTACACTTTTTTGAAGATTTATTTGAAAGATTGAGTTACAGAGAGGAAGAGAGAGAGAGAGAGTCTTCCATCTTTCCAGTTCACTTCCCAGTTGGCATTAATGGCCATTGAGCCAGGAACTTCTTCTAGGTCTCCCACACGTGTGCAGGGGCCCAAGGCTTTGGGCCATCTTCTATTGCTTTCTTAGGCCATAGCAGAGAGCTAGATTGGAAGTGGAGCAGCCAAGATTCAAATGAGCAGTTGCTTTACCTGCTATGCCACAGTGCAGGCCCCTTTACACTTTCGAGGACACATATTTGCTTCAAAGGTTGCTTTATTTTCAGATACTCTAAATTGGTCATTCATTTTAAAGTGCCCATACCTTAAATTGAGGTGCTCTTACCTTAGCTTCAAGATTAGTTATTTAAACTGGATAAGACTTTCTGGATTTAAGCACCTGCAATTTTTTTGTATTTTTCAATGTAGGTTTATGACTATTTTTACCTCTATCCATTACCTCTGCTTGTGACCCTATTTCTGCTTCTAATAAATTTTCCATTAGTAGACCAAACAGTCAAAATACAATGAATATTTTTGTGTTGTATTTGAGTTTGCTATTTCCATCTCAGTACATGGAAAATAATCTAATTCATGCCAATTCTAGCACACAAAATTTCAGACTACTTTGCCTTGCCTGATTGTTGTTAAAGTATCATCTGTGTTGATTCTGGAAATGTCCAAGCAAATTTTATGTTCATAGTATCCAAGCACATTCTAGAGCTAGTTCTTAGAATTAATGTATTTTAATGTCATGGAATTTGAATTCAACTTTTCACTTTGGAAATTGAGGTTAATTTTGTTTGATCTTTGAATAATGTCAGTTGTTTTTCTTGTGGATTTGCCTTTCTTTTTACAATGACATACTTTGAGTTTATTTTATAATCATAAGCTTAACCATAAGCCAATCCCAGCCATGTGAATGTCATTGTGAGATCATCATCACTCCCAATATTCTATAGGTGTCCTGGAAACTTTCTGGTACACAGTGTCTCAGAGTCATCTTAATCAGTGGTTATCATACTCTCTCCTCAAGGTAATGCACACATGTACATATATTTGTAAAAATAATATACATAAAGCCATATGTGTGTATTTCTTAATTTTTATAATACTCTGAATCATAGTTTTTTTGATGATTCAAATTTTCTTCTAGATCTAGATACTGGTACATGTTATGGCAATTTGACAATTATGTAAGGGAAAGGATCTTGACCTGGTTTTTAATCCTACAATTTAATTTCTGGTTTATTTAATTTTAGAGATTGTTAGGTGAACACAAGCAGGGTATGAGCTACAATATGATGTTTCATATGTTTTATTTACATTACTGTAATGACACGGGATTGCATTATTATGGGACTCTGAACTATACCATTACAATGAAAAGTAAGTTATACAAATTTTGAATGTGTAGCTCTAGATATAAATATATTCACTTTTATGTTTTCTGGTTATTGGCATAGTTTTGTTTTATTTCCATACTTTTTTCTTATTTTCTATTTTTAATTTATATGTAATGGGTTATTATTTACAAAAATCCCTTATATGTGCTTGTCACATTTTTAATTGTTATTTTCAAGTAACTGAATTCACAGTAATGCAATTATAATTTATATTGTAACAAGTATACCTCTTTTGCATATTTTGTTTTATCTTTGAGCTTATTCTTCTCACCTGTGTATATGAAAAGTAACCCAATGGAAGCCTATACTAGGACTAAACCTATTAGTATGTTGCTTGACTTTTAACATTGAAAGGCTATCAGCTTACTCAAAACTTTGTTAGTTTTCTTGGCCAGTTTTATTTTTATGGTTCATCAAAAGCACTTCTAGCCCATATTATTATTCTCCCTTTCCAGATTATATATTTTTAATTTTTGCTGGTTTACATGAGTGTAAGTAAATCATTGGTTCTTGATTTATTCAAAGTGTAGATGTAAATATATGTTTTCATTTAAGATTTTTTATATAAAAGGCATAGGATTTTCATTCTCATTGCTTTTTATTTCAGTTCTCAAGTTAAGTGCACATTTAATAGATGTTGGTTCACCCAATTCTCTTATATATGTTGTCATGCTATTATTGCTCCTGCATTATTGATCACTGCTACTTCCAGTAACTAGAATATAGGTGATATAAAAACATGCATTTCTAAGTTGTGCAGTGTTTTAGTTATTGTCTTTTAATTGATTATTGTAACCTGTTTATATTATCAACACCCTATTATAAGCCAGGTCTACTACTATAGTTAGGCCATTTTTGCTGTTTTTTGTGACATCAACAAGGTAAAAATTATCTGAATTCATTGTATCTATTTCATATTCCCAAATTTTCAAAGCCTTCTTTACCCATCATTCTCAATTTGCAGGAGAATTTTCTCGTCTTTCAGAGGACTATCAATTTTTGAATTCCTAAGTATATCTATAAATAGAAATATCTTTCCTTGAGATTTGCATGATTTCCAAGATCTTTGTATTATTTTTATTCATTTATCCTTATTTCCCATGTGAAATAAGGATAAATTAACAGATTTCCTTCAATTTTCTTATCACTTTGTTTTCTCTCCTACAAAATTCTACTAACAGTAGTACACAATTCTACTAACAGTAATCACCCTGGAATTTATACTCTAGTATTAGAAATATTTTAATCTTTCCTTTGGATTGGAATTTATGAATATTGCCCAATTATGTCATCAAATAATGTACCAGTGGTAACACTGTGAATATTTGAATAAATTTGTTCAATTTTTAATTGTGTTGTCAATTCCTTCAACATTCAGAAAGTAACTTAACTACTTTTTATATTCAAAATTTCTCAGAGCCATCTACATCTGGGGTATTGTTTTACTCTTTCAAGGACTTTTATTTTTTACTCTGTATGGATTTTTATGGAAAAATATATCCTATTGATGTTGAAATTTTTAATAGTATACTTCTAAATTCAGGACTTGTTCCTTTAAGATCTTTTTTTAAAACTATTACTTAATGAATATAAATTTCCAAAGTACAGCTTATGGATTACAATGGCTTCCCCACTCCCATAACTTCCCTCCCACCCACAACCCTCCCTTTTCCTGCTCCCTCTCCCCTTCCATTCACATCAAGATTCATTTTCAATTCTCTTTATATACAGAAGATCAATTTAGTATATATTAAGTAAAGATTTCAACAGTTTGCACCCACATAGAAACACTAAGTGAAAAATACTGTTGGAGTACTAATTATAGCATTAAATCAAAATGTACAGCACATTAAGGACAGAGATCCTACATAAGGAGTAAGTGCACAATGACTCCTGTTGTTGACTTAACAAATTGACACTCTTGTTTATGGCATCAGTAATCACCCTAGGCTCTTGTCATGAGTTGCCAAGGCTATGGAAGCGTTTTGAGGTCACCAATTCCTTTACATATCCAGGTGTCCTGTAATTAGGTACTTATACATTTATTATAGTCACATTTGTTGAATTTATTCCTTAATCATTAGATAGTACACTTCTTTGTCATTTTTAACTTTTTATGTTAAAGTCTATTTTGTCTGATATTAGAATAGCTCTACCAACTCTTTTGGTTTCTGTTAGCATGAAATATCTTTCTCCATATTTTCACTTTCAGTCTGTATGTATCATTTTGGTGAGATATGTTTCTTCTAGGCAGTAAACTGGTTTTGTTTTTAATCCATTAAGTCAGTCTGTATCTTTCAACTGGAGAGTTGAGGCTATCTTCAATCAAGGTTACTATTGACAGATAATGACTTGGCACTGCCATTTTCCCATAAATATTTATATTGTTTACTTTGGATTTCCTTTGTACTTTCTTGGGGATATTTTCTGCCTTCACTTTCTTTCACAGTAATGACCGTGTTTTTGTGTTTCTTTGTGTAGCACATACTTGATCATCTTTCATTAAGGCTGGGCAAGTTGTGAGAAATTCTTTCAATTTCTGTTTGTTATGGAAGGTCTTTATGTCATCTTCATTCATAAATAAGAGCTTTGAAGGGTACAATAGTCTTGGTTGACTTTTTTTTAAGACTTGGCATATATCTCGCCATTCTTTCTTAGGCTTTGGGGTTTCTGATGAAAAGTCAGCTATGAATCTAAGCTGAAGGTAATCTGGAGTTTCTATCATGTACAATTTAGAATATTTATGTTTTACTCTGGAGAGTTTTACTACAATGTGTCATGAAGATCTTTTCTTCTTTTGTCTATTAGAAGCTTTATGTGCTTCACATATTGAATGCTACTTTCTTTCTCCAAATTAGGGAAGTTTTCTGTAATTATTTCTCTAAAAATGCCTTCTAAATCCATTCTCTTTCCACTGCTTAAGGAATACTTAAGAGCTGTATATTGGGTCATTTCATAGAATCTCATAAAACTCCACACTGTTTTTTAATTTTTCTAATTTATTTTCTTCTCTATTTTTCATCTTACTATAAAAATCCATTGAGTTGTCATCTAACATGTGTGTTATTTCTTCTGCCTCACTGAATCTGTTGTTAAGGCTTCCTACCATGTTTTAAATTTGAACTATTGATTCTTTATTTCTAATATGTCATTTTGATTTCTCTTATAATATCAATGTCATCAGAAAATATTCATATCATATATGGATTTCTTTAATTCATGGATTTGCTTCTGATTACTTCTAAGTAATCCTACAATCAATGTTTTGAATTCCATTTCAGGCATTTCTTCAATCTCTTCATCTTCATATTCTGGTATTGAAGTGTTGTGTTCTTTTGTGGGCAAGATGTTGTCTTCCCTGTTCTTGTTTCCTGAATTGTTACGTTTTTTAAGGCAATTTTGGAGATACTTGATATTTATTAGTTATTTGTCCCTGTTATGGATTTTATCTTGGGATATGTCTCTGTGGCTTAGTGAAGTATCTGCTCTTTTGGTGAATATCCAGAGATAGTTCTGTTTAGTGCTCCAAGTTGAAGGACGTGTCCACATTGGCACCCAATTTGTCTGTGTTAAATATCTTTTTTTTAATCAGAGGGGAGGTTTGATCAGCTCTATTAGTGTAGTTCATGCTCACCTTCTCTCCTCCAAAGAGACCGATGCTTAGGTGCTAGCCATAGTTGCTACACTATTCATCTATGCTGTTATAAGAACAGTACAAAGGATCTGTACAGTCCTTGGTGTGATCATGGATCCTGCATCAGTGACCCTCACCAGGGGATCATGGAGCCAAGAGCATGTGGAGCCATCTGCAATGACTGCCCAAAGACCAAGCCACACTCTGTGCCCTCCAAGGCAGCCATGATGTTTTCACAGCCCCACCAAACAGTTATGAACACCAGCACCCTGTCAATTCTCCCAGCTTTCAGTTTTGGCTTAAGTCCCAGACTTAAATGATTCCTCTTAGCTGGTTGCTGGGCACACAGACACAAGCTGGTACAGCCGTTACATATGCCCAAAATGGTGCCTGCTCTTTCTCAGCTAGTTACAGGATGCCAGTGCCTAGTGGACAGAGCAAGAGAAATGTGGTCATTTTTCCCCTCCAGGTTGGAAGGTACACTGTACCCCACAGGGCTCCAACCCAGATCAGACCAGGCTCTTCCCACAGCTTTATTGCCAATGGCTTGGGCTGCTGCAGTCTGGTCTTGCCTCACTCTCCAAACTGGTGCTGAGGCTCTTGGCTGCTGGATTCATGATTCATGTGCATCCACACACTCCACAGAGGTCCACAGTGTCCCTCTAATTTGGTTCAAAGTCTCTTATCTGAGATTGTACTCTACTATTTTTCAACTTTCTTCCCCTAGACTAGAGCAGTAATCTCACTCCCTATTCCACCATCTTGGAATCCTCTTAATAAATATTTTTAATGGGGCCAGTGCTGTGGAATAGCAGATTAACCTGCCACCTGCAGTGCCAGCATCCCCTATGGGCACTGTTTTGTGTACTGGCTGCTCCACTCCAGATCCAGCTCTTTGCTATAGCCTGGGGAAGCAGTGGAAGATGTCCCAAGTCCTTGGGCCCCTGCACCCATGTGGGATATCTATAAGAAGCTCATGGATCCTGGCTTTGGATCAGCCCAGCTCCAGCCATTCTAGCCAGTTGAGAAATGAACCAATTGATGGAAGACCTCTCTCACTCTCTCTCTTTACCTCTCCTTCTCTCTCTGTATAACTCTTTAAAATAAATAAATAAATCTTTAAAAAATTCATACCATAGCTCTGCATAGAATTATTACAAACTCATTAACATAACAAGAAGATGTTTAAAGGACTAAACAAACTGAAGTAAGCATTCATAATGGAAAAGAAAAATTAAGAATGTACAGCTGATATTTTTGAAAAAAACAATGAATGTGAAGTAATGCTATAAGATGTATCATTGAAATTAATAGAAAATACACAAATAAATAAAATTCTCCCAAGTGTGTACTAGAATTTGGTGTGAATATTGGTGTGATTTCAGATTGAAGAAGATAGATTACAATGAATCTTACGGGAAATGAGCTTGTCACTGGGGGAGGAGGGAATGTTAATGCACACATCCAGGCAAGGTAACCAAACATAGAAGAAATTGAATAAATCACTAAATATTATATTTCAGTAAGACAAATCCATTTAAAATGTGGCAGTAAGCCCAAGAAACTCAAAGCCAAAACTGAAATATTTAAATACACAGAAGTGAACATATTAATACAAAATGCATTATAAGAAATGTTTTAAAAATTTCTGAGGTATGGGGGCTGGCATTGTGGCATAGTGAGATAAACTTCCTCCTAGGGTGCCAGCATCCCGTATGGGTGCCACTTTGTGTCCCAGTTTTTTCTCTTGCAATCCAGCTCTCTGCTATGCCCAGAAAAGTAGTAGATGACCCAAGTTCATGGGCCTCTGTATCCACATGGAAGACCCAGGAGAAGCTCCTGGACCCAGCTTTCATATCATCCCAGCTCCAGCCTATGTGGCCATTTGGGACTGAACCAAAAGAAGGAAGACCTTCCTCTCTGTCTCTCCCTCTCTCTGTCTATAACTCTATCTTTCAAATATATAAATAAAACTTTAAAAAATTATAAGATATGAATCATAGGGTTTTTACTTTAGGTAAGGTGTTTTTACTTTAGGTAATTTCTCCATTGCATAATGAACTTCTACAAATCAATAGAACAAAACCTAATAACTAAACAAAAAATGGACAAAAATATGTATGGATTGTTTTTAAAAAAGGACAAGTGAGTTTAGATATATGAATAGAAATGCAACCTCAATGGCATAAATTAACAAAAACAACCCTGAAATCATCATTTTTACCTATCAGATTGGCAAGATTCCTGAAAGTATGAGAAGGCTATATTGGCCAGGCTTACTGGAAAAACAAACCATCACATATATTACCAGAGAATTGGACCCAGATCCAATGATCATGACATCTACAAAAGGCAATAAGATGGGGCCAGTTCTGTGGCATAATAGGCTAAACCTCCACTTGAGGCGTCAGCATCCCATATGGGCACTAGTTCATGACCCAGATGCTCTTCTTCTGATCCACCTGTCTGCTTATGGCCTGGGAAAGCAGTGGAAGATGGTGGAAGTGCTTGAGCCCCTTTACACATGTGGGAGACTCAGAAGATGCTCCAGGTTCCTGGCTTCAGTTCAGCCCTGCTCTGGTTGTTGCTTCATTTGGGGAGTGAAGCAGCAGATGGAGGACGTCCCTTTGTGTCTCACCTTCCCTTCTGTAACTCTGCTACTCAAATAAATAAATACATCTTTTTAAAAAATATGACAATATTTACCAAAATTATGAGTTCTTATAGTCTTTAATTCAGAAATTCTAGTTGTAGTAGTTTAATCTAGAGGTTTACCTATGTGAATGAACATATTTCACTGATATCTATTACAGCATGTATTGTTACAAAAATAAAATTTGGAATAAGGAACCAGTTAAAAAAACTAAGGAACATCTGTATTATAAACCATGGGTCCCAAAATAATGGGGAAGTGATTTAGGTAATGATATGATTGTCTCAGAGAGGGGGCACCATTCATGAGGAAGACACAATATAGCAATCAATTAATCTATAATCTATAAATTTAATGTAGTTCTTTTATTTATTTATTTATTTATTTATTTATTTATTTATTTATTTAGACAGGCAGAGTGGATAGTGAGAGAGAGAAAGAGAGAGACAGAGGAAAGGTCTTCCTTTGCCATTGGTTCACCCTCCAATGGCTGTCATGGCTGGCGCGCAGCGGCCAGCGGACCACACTGATCCGAAGCCAGGAGCCAGGTGCTTCTCTTGGTCTCCCATTGGGTGCAGGGCCCAAGCACTTGGGCCATCCTCCACTGCACTCCCTGGCCACAGCAGAGAGATGGCCTGGAAGAGGGACAACCAGGACAGAATCCAGCTCCCCAGCTGGGACTAGAACCCCGTGTGCCGGTGCTGCAAGGTGGAGGATTAGCCTATTGAGCTGCGGTGCCGGCCTAATGTAATTCTTAATCTCAAAAAGATTTTCTAAAGATCTTGACAAGCTGAATAAATGTGCAAAACTCCAGGATGAAAAGAATAAGGAGAAGTGTACAGCCCTACAAACCTTGTTCTATTATCACTGAAAAACTCGAGCCCTGTGGTATACTTCAGGGAATAAGAACTCTTTCTTAAGACAGAATAGGATATTGATAAATATTGGAATCCCCTGGCATGATTGTAAGTCCACCATTTAGGGCAAGTCTGATTGAGCATGTCCCAAATTGTACATCTCCTCCCTCTCTTATTCCTACTGTTATATTTAACAGGGATCACTTTTCAGTTAAAATTTAAACACCTAAGAATAATTGTGTGTTAATTACAGAGTTCAACCAATAGTACTAGAACCAAACAAAACAAAACAAAACAAAACAAAAAACACTTAATAGTCTGTGATTTTGGAACAAGCCAAGCTCATGGAGAGGTCTGGAGGTGCTGGGGATTGAACCCAGGGCCTCATGCATGCTAAGCATGTGCTCTACTACTGAGCTACACCCCCAATGATATAATCCAGTGTCCCAACTGGGACTAGAACCCAGTGTGCCGGCACCACAAGGCAGAGGATTAGCCTATTTAGCCATAGCCCAGGTACAAAGAGGGACTTGGTACATTATAAAGAAGTTATTAATATTTCAGTAAGTATAGTGCCAAATTATATTTTGCTTGAATCTAAGTTTACAGATTTAATTTCAAGCTTACAAGAAAGATTAGATTAAATATGTTAAATGAAACCATTAGGAAATACTCAGACAAAACTGAAAACAATAGATTCTACAAAGGTATTGTTTTTTGCACTTTAAACAAACAGCTAAAACAACATCTTTTAAACAACTGGAAAGATCTAAAAGATAGTTTAGATATAATAGCATATTTGGCAATTATTACTAGTTGTTTAGCTGTAATAATGGTATTGTATTTATGTAGGAGACTGTCCATATTTTAAGTTGCATAATGAAATATTGAGGACTGAAATGTCATAATATCTGCAACTTACCTGAAATGAGTTCAACAAAATTTACATATGCACTTGCACACCCACTGGTGCAGAGCAAAATAATATAAATCACTAATTCTAGATTGCAGGTATGTAGAACATCACTGTATGATTTTGTTTCTTTCTGTATACTAAACTTTTCATAAAAATATTTGAAAATCAGATGGAAAACATTATATGCTCAACAAATATTGTCAAAAAAAATCAACTGTTCTTATAAAAATATATTCTTGACATTTTAGGAGAAAACAAGAAAAAAGCATATGATATGTGCAAAAATAAAAATTATCTTTTCTCAGATTAAGACAGAACTTCTTAAGGCACAGAATATAAGTCGTGGGGCTGGTGCTGTGGCATAGCAAGCAAATCCACCACCTGCAGTGTCAGCATCCCACTACCGTCACCAGTTTGAGTCACAGGTGCTCCACTTCTGACCCAGCTTTCTGCTATGTCCTAGGAAACAATGGAGGATGGTCGAAGTCCTTGGACCCCTGTACCCACATGCAAGACCTGGAAGAAGCCCCTGGCTCCTGGCTTTAGATAGGTGCAGCTCTGGCCATTGTGGCCATCGGAGGAGTGAACCAGCATATGGAAGACCTTTCTCTCTGCAACTCTTTCAAATAAATAAAATGAATCTTTTAAAAAAAAAGGCAACAAGATACTTACATAGGCTGGCGCCACAGCTCACTAGGCTAATCCTCCACCTGCGGCGCTGGCACCCAGGTTCTAGTCCTGGTTGGGGCACCGGATTCTGTCCCGGTTGCTCCTCTTCCAATCCAGCTCTCTGCTGTGGCCCGGGAAGACAGTGGAGGATGGCCCAAGTACTTGGGACCTGCACCTGAATGGGAGACCAGGAGAAAGCACCTGGCTTCTGGCTTCAGATTGGCACAATCAGGTAATAGAGCAGAATTTCTGGTCACAGATTCCTACAGTGACACCCTAACAGGTAGGAAGAGCTACACTACATCTGGAGATAACACTGACACAGCACAAAGAGGAAAACCAAGGCAGATGTTCAGGATTCCAAATCTGTTCAGCAATATAAAGCCAAATATGTCTGTGTTGGTATTTAAGAATGTGCATCACTGCATATCTTCTATTTGTGGTGGTTTTGAAGATTTTGTTTTCAGAGACTATGAATTGACCCAATACGAGAGTACTTTTTAAAAGCTCATGGAAAGTAGAATTTAATGACAGATTTATTGTACCAAAAATTTGAAACCCATGCATAGAAGGGACCCTCAAATAAATTTGTGGAAAACACATTTCACAATTCATTTTCCATGAACTCGTAGCAGTACCTTCACATTCCAGATATAAATTGTTCTTTTCGTGTTGCTTTTCTTCCCTTTTCCAAAGTTTTCTTTTACTTTTCAGAAATGCCAGTGTGTCTTAACAAGATTGTGGGAGGTTGAATAATGGAAGGCAGATCAGAATTAGAAAGGTTGAGTTCCTAATGTCACATAGCACAGAAGGGTAATGATAACCTAGTAGATATTTTGTGAGCAAATACAAGAAAGTAGCTCTGAGGTTCCAATCACAAAAATGCCAAGAAAGGGAAAATGTTGATAACCCTGGGTTGATCAGTGCACATTGTATACATGATTAAAGTGTCACACTGTACCTCATGATTCACACAATTTTTGCTAATTTAAAATTGAGGATCACTCCCAAGCTAGTGCATTCACATCAATTTCTCTTGTTAGGGCTTAATGCAGGAGACACTCACCTGCGCAGAGACTTGCCCCCAAAACCCAACCTCTTCCAAGCTCAGTCAAAGATGACATGGATGGCCTACATCACTGTAGAACCTACCACCAATATGTCTGAAGAAAAGGACAACCCAAATAGGTAACATTCATAATTTAGGCCAGCCCTCATCATGGGCTGAATGTAGAGCTGTTGGTTGAAGAGAGATCATGAATCAGGCAATGTTACACAATAACTGAGGTCACAGCATGCTCAGTACTCTCAAAGGGATCAAGGGGACCTCAGAAAAGAATGAGGATGATATTATCCCCACTGTTAAGCAGGTAAGGAAAACACAAGGATCAACACCTTTGAATGGAACAGAAGCATAATGACATACATGGATCACGTGTAGTTGTATATAGGTTGTGCAATTCATTCATTTCTTCAGCCATCAGTTCATCCATTGGTTCATCCATCTGTCTGTGTGTTCTTTCATCCATCCATCCATCCATCCATCCATCCATCTGTCCTCCCATCCACCCATCCTCCCATTCACCCACCCCTCTATCCACCTATTCATCCATCCATGCATCCATTTCTCACTCACTCCCTCCATCCATCCATCAATCCATCCATCCACCCATATTTCAAGCAGTTATTTATCAAGCATTTAATGCAATGCAGATGCTTCCCTCAGTACCAGCAACAGTGGTGATTGTCACATGCTTCCTGCTCCCTTGAAGCTTCCCATCTCTGGGGGAGCCAGGTGTGTAAATCTAGAGTGATCAGTGCTAATGGGAACCAGCTTATTAGTCCCTCTGCTTTGGAGATCTTTCTTCACAGGACTCAGGAAGGTGTACCAGCTCCTTCCTCCTCACTCACTGGCTACTCACTCTCAGCATCTGTATTGGATCTATATTGCCTTCCTCATTGGCAAGCCTCACAGAATTCCAGGGCTCTGGCTCCTCCCAACCTTACCTCCCTAGGGACCTACCTCAGTGGGCCTTGTGGATCACACACATACACACACACACACACACGCCTCATTCCCTTGAATGGTCTAATTGCATAAGAAAACACAATTATCAAATATGACGCACCTGATGATATGAATGAATCAAAGCTAAGCACAAGGGAAGTCTGATTTTGTATCTTTTGTTTGTCCTTTCTAAGTGTACTCTGTGGAACTTGAAATGATAATTTCAGACTTGATATTTTGTAGTATGTTGTGGAAGCTTCAGTCTTACTGATCTGAGTCAACTGTCTCCTTTAAACTCAAATAGCATAGACAAACCAGTGGTACTTTGACACAAAGGATATACATTTTTAAAAGATTTATTTATTTGAAAGTTCAAGTTACAGAGACAAACAGAGAGAGAGAGAGAGAGAGGGAGAGAGAGAGAGAATGTTTCCATCCCATGGTCCACTCCCCAAAAGGCCAGGGCTGGGCCAGGCTGAAGTCAGGATCCAGGAGTTTCTTCTGGATCTCCCACCTGTGTGAAGGGGCCCAAGCACTTGGGCCATCCTTTCTGCTTTCCCAGGCACATTAGCAAGTAGCTGGATCAGAAGTGGAACAACCCTGCCTCAAACAGATGCCCATATGGACTATCTGTGTTGCAGATGACAGCTTTACCCACTAAGCCACAATACCAGCCCCAGGATATACATTTTTAAGATTGCATGGGAAGATATCAGAATTTCTGTGTGGGCTGGGGCTGGGTGCTACTTTTCTAATGAGTCCAGTGGCATCCAGATGGTGTGTTTTGGGAAAATAGTGTTGTAATTTCAGTGCCATTAAGTTGATTCTTTCACTTAAATCAATGCCCATTCTTATCTGCTGATACTCAATGGGTCACAGGTAAGGGCTCATCCAGAAACTTCACTGCCTAGGAGCCAATGACTGACCACAATGGTAGCAAAAGGCTGACAGGAAATGACACCCTAGAACATCCCTGATATCATGCACATGGAGGCTGTCAGCCCAGGCATCTTACCTAACTTCTCCTCAAGCCTCTCCCAGCAAGAAGAGGCCACATAGCAAACCAAGAAAATAGCAGCAAAAGGGAAAAATCATAAAAAACTGAAATGTGACCACAGCAAAGTCAACCCAAAATGCCCATGTTATCCCAAGTGAGGACTCCCACATGGGTGGTAGGAGCCCAAGTATTCAGGCCATCTTTACACTGCTTTCACACTCACAATAGCATGGAACTGGACCAATCTGGGCTCAAAAGTGTGCTCATTTCAGATGCTAGTTCCACAGGTAATAGCTTAACATACTATGCCACAATGCTGGGCCCACCATAGCACTTTCAAACTTTGGACATTTTTTTTTACAGGCAGAGTGGACAGTGAGAGAGAGAGACAGAGAGAAAGGTCTTCCTTTTTGCCATTGGTTCACCCTCCAATGGCCGCCGCGGTAGGCGTGCTGCGGCCGGCACACTGCGCTGATCCAATGGCAGGAGCCAGGTGCTTTTTCCTGGTCTCCCATGGGGTGCAGGGCCCAAGCACTTGGGCCATCCTCCACTGCACTCCATGGCCACAGCAGAGAGCTGGCCTGGAAGAGGGGCAACCGGGACAGGATCAGTGCCCTGATGGTGACTAGAACCTGGTGTGCTGGCGCTGCAAGGTGGAGGATTAGCCTAGTGAGCCGCGGTGCCAGCCTCAAACTTTGGACATTTTGGGTCAGGACAACGGCAGCCTTTCTTGCTCCCCATGTTTCTGCTATGAGCTGTCATAAAGCAGCCTCTGGGTATTTTCTTATCAGTCCTCTGAATTCTGCCATCCTCATGGAAAAACTTGCTTTTGTTGATCTTGCATGGGGTGAGGGGCTCTGAGTGGAGAAGTGTAAAGTAAATGTCCAAGCAGTCAAATATAATGTTTCTCTCACATTCAAGCAAACAGTTGTAGTACCGTGGTTGAAAATGGTTGGAACTGCTCTTTGTAAATTGCCTACCATACTCCAGGTATTTCACCCCAAAACCTCTCAACCAACCAGCTGTGAAAACAGGGAGGCTCCCAGAGGGCTCAAACCCCCTCCTCAGACCACGAGCTATGGCATGGCAAAGACAAGACTGAATTTCAATTTTCAAGACCCCTAATGTTATATTCTATCCAGTGTTCTTTGCTGTACCATTTTGCCTTGAACTGATTTGAAACGTGGGATCACACTGGGAATAGATCAACCAGGTCCCTAAGGGGTACAATGTCCTCAACCACCCATGAATTTAATTCTATCTCAAAGCAAGGGTGTAAATAATTATTAGATTGTCTACTTGAATTTTGTATTCCATAGTAGAAAAAAAACTGTTTGACAGTAATAGGAGTTCAGGTACCAGCAGAGTACACAGAGAGATAATTTGCAGACCACTGAACACAGAGTTTGGCTCTGCACACATGATCCAATGTTACCTGAGTATTCTGAGTACTCATCAGAGTCATGTGGGCCATGCCTTGTACCATAGCATCAAACACCTTCTGATGCCCCTGTCCATGATGGCATTGTATGAGTTATGTTAGAATGGGTGACATGTAAAGAGGAGACAGTCATGAGTGACAGGGCACTGCTTGTCCACTCATGGCTCCCTCTTGCTATCACTGAATATCTGCTGTGTATTATGCTAGAGCGGGTGATGTATGAGGTGGGAAGACATGAGAGACCAGGGCACTGCACATTCATACAGAGCTACTGTGTGTCATCACTCCCTATCTGGTATTTACAGACCCATGTAGCCCCTTGATATCTAAAAGTCCTTTCATATCCTCAGAACATAGAACATTACATCTGCTAGGCCAAAACTCCCACTTCCCAGATAAGGAAAAAGAGTCTCAGGAAAGGGAAGTTATATCACCTGAAATTGCAGCCATCTCAAGGCAGAGCTTTGTCCTTATTCAAAGTTGCCCAAATTCTTTCATCAAGAAGTCTTTCCCAGGAGAGAGGGAAGACACTTTAGTATTCAGAATTAAAATAAAATATTACTCAGGCAAATTGTACACTCCTCATTATATCACTAGTTGTACCATTACTTCACTAGTGAAAATGAGGGGGAATTTTTTTTTAATAAGCATCACACATTCTGGGGCCAGTGCTGTGCTGCAGTGGATTAAAGCCCTGGCTTGAAGCACCAGCATCCCATATTGGCACTGGTTCTAGTCCATGCTGCTCCTACTCCAATCTGCTCTCTGCTGTGGCCTGGGAAAGTGGTAGAAGATGGCCCAAGTACTTGGGCCCCTGCACCCACATGGGAGAACAGGAAGAAGCTCCTGGTTTCTGGCTTCAGATCAGCATAGCTCTGGTTGTTGCAGCTTTCTAGGGAGTGAACCATTGGATGGAAGACCTCTCTATCTGTCTCTACCTCTTTCTGTAACTCTGTATTTCAAATAAATAAAATAAATCTTTAAAAAATAAAAAAATAAAAATCACACATCCTCCACAATAAGTAATTAGTTGAGGCAGATACATGTGGCACTGCCAGCCCTGTCCATACCTGCCACTCCCTTCATCTGGGGGTAAAAAAAGGAGAAAGGAGGTGAGTAGGCCTTCTGCAGACATGCCACATCTACCACCAGAGAAAGAGCTCCCAGAAGGCCTGGAATCCTGTACAACTGGTTCCAGCGTCTCAGGAAAATCCATGAGTCATATGATCAAAAATACCAATCAGGTCAATTTTATTATATTATTTTATATTATTTTTTTAACTTTTATTTAATGAATATAAATTTCCAATGTACAGTTTATGAATTTCAGTGGTTTCCCCCTCCCATAACTTCCCTCCCACCCACAATCCTCCCCTCTCCCGCTCCCTCTCCCCTTCCATTTACATCAAGATTCATTTTCAATTCTCTTTATATACAGAAGATCAATTTCGTATATATTAAGTAAACATTTCAATAGTTTGCACCCACATAGCAACACAAAGTGAAACATACTGTTTGAGTACTAGTTACAGCATTAAATCAAAATGTACAACACATTAAGGACAGAGATCCCACATGAGGAGCAAGTGCACAGTGACTCATGTTGTTGACCCAACAAATTGACGCTCTAGGTTATGGTGCCAGTAACCACCCTAGGCTGTTGTCATGAATTGCCAAGGTTATGGAAGTCTTCCAAGTTCACCAACTTTGATCATATTTAGACAAAGTCATAAAAAACAGGGTGAGGATAGTAACCAATGATCCTAAGAGTGGTATTAACCAGGTCTGAACAATTATACAGCATTAAGTGGGGAAGAGGACTATCACTACACACAGATTGAGAGTAGAGCCATTGAAGGTAGAGTAGAGGTTATGAATATGAAGGAATGAGGCCCAAGTACGCTAGACAGGGTCCAGAACAAAGGACAGAGTCATTATTAGAGGAACTAAGAAATGTGCTAAGCTACAATTAAGTTTTCTGATTGAGAGACAAATAGAACCCAACAGAAGGGGCTTGATAATAATCTGTGGGCTTTAGGCCTTGTAAGTTAAGAGGCCCAGACCTATCTATCTCTTCACATGGGGTACATCCTAAGGGAGGTGTGAACCTCCTAGGGGAAGGCACTCTGTTGACTTTCATTACTTGGCTGGCCTGGGAGGAGAGCTGGTCAGGTAAAGGCAGGGGGCATCTCTAACAAGAAATTTACAGTTCTGTCTGCAATGTTGCTGACCCTACTTGGTGGTCACTTTGGAAGCTGGGCAGAGTGAAGGGCTTTTCATCTAAGAGCCATTAAGATCTTTGGCTCTGACCTGGGCATCCTTCGGCTCCAGGGCAGGTCCATTTCCAGTGATCCAACTCTTGGCAGAGCTGCCAGGGCTCTTCACAAGCTGACTTCTGCTGAAGCCCATGCTTACCACATTGAAAGCCATGGCAGTGGACTAGCCTATTGGGTCTCCTTAAGGGCATATCACTGCACAGATCAGCCATTCATAGGCCTGCCACCCATTGCTTCTGATGCCTAGCTTTCTTTTCGTCATGGTTTGTGTTAAAGCAGACCAGAGGATGCAAGTCAAGGGAGTGCCCCAAGTCCCATCTCTAATCTTTGGTAGCCTAAACTACAATTCTATAGTCACAGGTATGTTCTGTAGTAGTTTTTCTAAGGCAGACAATGCCCATGAGGAAAATTATATTCTCCCTTAAAAACTTTCTTTCCCTTTGGTCTGAAAGGGAGGTTTTTTCTATTTACTGTTTACTTCGCTGATGGTGAAGGAAATCCAGCTATGAGATTAATATTTAAGTTCTTATTTTTGCTATGCTATTACAGAAAAATGTTAGCCATCTCTTTTATAAGGTCTAAAGATTAAATTGTGCATCCTACAGATTCCTTTAAGATAGAGTTAGTTTCCTACCTTGAACAGAATAGAGAAATGAAAGAACAAGTTGGACTTAGAATAGAGAAATATGGGTACAAGTCCTAGATCACATGCTGACAATAGCAATATTACATGAATACTTAGCAAACAGTTTCAACCATTAGATAACAACTTAAGAAAACATTTACCAGAAGTTCCAACACCTTCTATTAATTTTAAGAATCATGTATTTGGAAACGCCTCTTAAATATCTAACATGGTGTAGTTTGTTTAACCAGTAAACTCAAGCACAACCATATAAAATGTTTTTAGTTTCTTTGTACAAACAAGTATAAAACATATGATACAGAGATTCAGGTCACACAAATTAAAATGTATCTTTGATTGATTTTAGCAGCTTAAATTTATGGACAATCTTATCTATAAGCCAATTAAAATAAAATTCTTAATAAAAATTTCCATGTAGACATACAATATGTACACACATATAACATAAACTAATAGACCAATATAGCAATTTTAATAATATCTTTTAAAATCTTTAACTCTTTTTGTAGATTGTGAATTGATTTGAATTACTTTTTGTTTTTAGTAACCTCAGTTAAACATACTTTCTCTCAGTTGGTACTGTTAATACATTAATGGCTTCATCTGTTTACAGAGCCATCCCAAAGTACTGAATACAATAGAAGTGGCTGGACAAAGTGCATAGGAACCTATAGGAGGACAGCTAAACACAGAACCAACAGTGCTATAGTTTTATGAGCAGCAAATCCTATATAACTGTGGATGCAAAAGACTTTAAGTTGCCATGTTTAAAATTATATACTCATCAACCAACAAGAGGTACTTGCTTACTTCACAGTATTTTTGAAAACACCTGTAGGATTTTACAAGTATTTAACCCTTTAGGCCTCTGAGGCTTTCTCATTAAGATAAGTGTCATGTCTAGTAACACCAGATCATTAGACTTTTTAATTCTCAAACATTTGTATTAATAGCATTTTCCATTATAGAAACTTAAAATTTAGTACCACGTCACATCTTGACAGTACTTCTAATATAATCCAAATAGCCTGATTAGTTGGTGTCTCTATAAGATGAGAGACATAGGTCCTTTGATTTTTTCAGTTGAGCCCAAACTGTAAAACTAAAGTCCAAGATTTACTGGAAATTTTAGAGTCCAGATTGTTTGGAACTTTGATTTTTTGAATGCCTGTAAAGAACACCAAGAAGGCTCAAAATCCAAAATATGTGGTTGAAATAAGACTCCTTAAAATCATGACGTAACATAGACCAAATTTGATCATTCTTAGAAGGTGATTATTCAAATCTTTGAAAATAAGCACATATTTAAATAACCCATAGCTCTTAATAAAAATTCAGCTGTTTTTGAACAATTAGAATTTAACAGACATCAAGAGAACATAGTAGATTACTTTAACATATTGCTTTAACAGAGAATCAGATTTTAATTCTATGTCAGAGAGAAATTGAGCTTCCTGTGATCTTTTGCTGTGAGGTTTCCTTCCTTTACCTTCTTTCATATTGTTGACCATGTTTCTGTGTTTCTGTCTGTAACCAATCTTTAAGCATCTTTTGCAGAGCAGGATCTGTGGCAACAAATTCTTTCAATTTCTGTTTGCTATGAATAGTCTTTATTTCACCTTCATTCACAAATGAGAGCTTTGCAGGATATAATATTCTGGGCTGGCTGTTTTCCTCTCTTGTACCTGGGCTATGTCTCACCATTCCCTTCTAGCTTGTAGGGTTTCTGATGAGAAGTCTACTGTGAGTCTAATTGGAGATTCCCTGAGAGTAATCTGACATTTCTCTCTTGAGCATTTTAGAATCTTCATGTTTCACTGTGGTGTGTTTGATTACAAGCTCTCGTGGTGAGGATCTCTTTTGGTCATGTTTATTAGGGATTCTATAAGCTTCCTGTATAAGATGCCTCTGTCCTTTTCCAGACCTGGGAAATTTTCTGCTAGTATCTCACTAAAAATACCTTCTAATCCTTTCTCCCTCTCCATGCCTTCAGGAACTCCTATAACCCAAATGTTAGGTTTTTAAATAGTATCCTGTAGATTTCTGACAATGTTTTTTAGATTTCTAATTTCCTCTTCTTTTCTTTAATTTGCCTGTTTGCTTTCCTGTTCTCTGTCTTCTAAGTCCATTATTCTCTCTTCTGCTTCACCCATTCTGTTTTTAAGGCTCTCTAATGTGTTTGTCATTTGATCTATTGAATTCTTCATTTCATTATGATTTCTCATCACTATCACAGTTTCTTGTTCTACTAGTTGTTTCATTTCATTTTGATTCCTCCTTAATATTTCTTTTTCACAAGAGTGATTTTCTATCTTGTCCATTAAGGCTTTCTGTAGTTCAAGAGTTTGTTTTTGAAAACTTCTTAATGTTCTTATCAATTTTTTGAGATCTGCTTCTTTCATTTCTTCTATCTCAATATCTTCATAATCTTGAGTTGTGGTGTCTTTTTCATTTGGGGGCGTCATAATGTCTTCCTTGTTCTTGTTACCTCGGTTTTTGCGTTTGTTGTTTGGCATGTTGGAGATATTTGGTTTCTTCACTGTGCTATTTTTTCTTGTTGTATTATGGCTGTAGGTTAAGTGGACTGTCTGCTTTCGATGGAGCCTTAGAGGCTTGAGATGAGTGTGGCCTGAGAGCTGTGTTTGGTTCCTCAGGGTTGAGGGTGTGTCAAAGGTGACACTCCCAGGTTAGGTGTGGTAAATCTCTCTTTATTTAATTCTTTTTTTTATTCAAAAGGGAAGTAATTCCACACAGCTGAATGTAATTGGAGGTAGTTATCAGGCTCAATGATATACCCACCAGAGCCAGACATCAGAAGCTCTTTCCCAAGGACCACACAGGGAATCTGTGCTGCCCTCAGTGTGGGCTCCAATTCTCCTGCAGTCTCCCTCTAGGTTGCCAAGTTAGATCCTAACCTCCTGTTATTTCACCCCTCCCCCAGAGTCAGCTTTTTCTGCTAGGCTCAGGGCTGGTGCAGACCTGAGGTCATCCTACTTATGACGTATGTCCAAAATGTCACCTGCTCTTTGTCTTCCTCGCCTTTGAGAGGTGAGCAGAGAGAGAGAAACTCGTGTCCATGTCGGTCACTTTTGTTTTTTCCTCTCTCTGTTCTAGTTAGCCTGGTGAACTTTTCCCCACAGAGTTTCAAGCCTCATTCCCTCTAGTCTCCTCTTTCTGCTTTCCCGCTGATGTCTCGGGCTATTGAGGTTCGGCTCACCTCACATTCCAGCGCTGGTGTGTTGATTCTGCCACTGGTGTCCCTAACTTCAGCTCCCACACTCTCCACACAGGTCCACTGTGAATCACTAGTTCCAGAAGAGTTTCCTCTGCTGTTTCTTCCCCTACTCTTCCTTGAATTTGCAGTATCTCCACTTTTATTGAACTGTCTCTTCCCAGACTATCAGTGTGCTCCCTACCTATTCCACCATCTTGCCGCTCTCAGGCTCTCTTTCTCTCAGGTCAACTTTAAGAAAATGAAATGTTCCAAGTTGTCAATATTCAGCCTACCCTTGCTGATGACAGACGAGATCTACCATACCCACATGGGCATCACTATGGATTCTTGCCTCACACTTGCGAACTGACTGGAACTCCGATGAATCTAGCACAAACCTCTGGATATCAGCTGAAGGAGGAGATACTGCACTAAGCCATAGAGTCATATTTCAAATATAAAAGCCCCCAGATGATAAAACCAAGTATATCCACAAAGCTCTAAGAGATAAATGTAGAAATATAAGGAACATGATCAAGGAACTCAAAATGACTCCAGAAAAGTAAGAGAAAGTACTTCAATATTAGTATGTGAAGAAAAAAAAGATTGATGAGATGCCTTAAAAGGAATTCAAAAGTATGATAAGACTACTCAAAAAATGAAAAGCAAATACATTAGTTAAAAAAATTCATATATGGCATGGTTCAGAAACCACTGGGGAAGACAGAGATAATGATGAAAAATCAAACAAAATTTTAGAGATGAAAAATTCAATATGTCAAATAAAAAATATAGTGGAAAGCCTTAAAAAGAGTGACACAGAAGAAAAAATATATCAGCCACAATACAAATCTTTGGATCCATATCAAACAAACAACAACAACAACAAAAAAAGAAATTAGAAAAAAAACAAAAGTAGTATTTCATATTTATGAGCTACTACCAAATGACCTAAATTTCTTAGAAATTCAGGAAGGTGCAAAGACATAATGGATTAGAAACTTATTCAAGGCCGGCGCCGTGGCTCACTAGGCTAATCCTCTGCCTTGTGGCACCGGCACACTGGGTTCTAGTCCTGGTCGGGTCACCGATCCTGTCCTGGTTGCCCCTCTTCCAGGCCAGCTCTCTGCTGTGGCCAGCAAGTGCAGTGGAGGATGGCCCAAGTGCTTTTGCCCTGCACCCCATGGGAGACCAGGATAAGCGCCTGGCTCCTGCCATCAGATCAGCGTGGTGCGCCTGCCACAGTGCGCCTACCGCGGCGGCCATAGGAGGGTGAACCAATGGCAAAAGGAAGACCTTTCTCTCTTTCTCTCTCTCACTGTCCACTCTGCCTGTCAAAAAAAAAAGAAACTTATTCAATGAAAAATAGCAGAAAACTTCTCTAATTTGGAGAAAGATGTGGCTATCCATGTGCATGAAGTACACAGGACTTGTGTGTAATAAACATGATCAGAAAAGATCATCACCTTGACACATTTTAGTTAAACACTCACAAGTAAAACATTAAAAAAAATCCTAAAATGTACATTAGTTGAACTCTAGATCTATTTTAAAGGATCACCAATTAGACTGACAGCTTATTTATCATCAGAAACCATACAGGCTAGGAAAGAATTACTGTTTCTAAAGTTCTACTTATGAAATGCATGTAAATAAATTTAAAATAAATAATTTGTCACCACCTTGCCAGTTTTACAAATGACACTCAAGAATGTGCTATTCACAGAAGCACAAGTAAAATAGTAATCATAAAAGAATGTGAATTCATAAAATTTCATAGTAAAAGTACCAAGGAAATCCAAAACAATCAATAGAAATATTTATGGAAAAATAGTAGGACCAACTCATCACTTGTCAATAGCAAGTCTAAATGTAACTGGACTAAACTCTCTAATTAAAAGATGCATACTGGCTGCATGGATTTTAAAAAAAGCCCATCTATTTGAGCCTACAGGAAACATACAAACCACCCACACATAATTGAGGATTAATTTCCAACAATGAGTTCTGGGAATTCAATCTATAGCAGATCCTACTCAGTAGGGTGTGCCTTTTCCATGTCCCTAAGTTTAGCATTACTCTTATTGCCTCTTACCAGGGCTGCTAAACCATTGCCACTGATTTCATTAGTAGCTTACCTCACCTTAAGTATTGAGCATTTAGTATCCCTCCCTCATCTCTGCATCTAGTTATCTAGTCTCTGTGGGTTGGAACAACACAGTATTCATATCTTGTGTTCCTTCTCTTCCCTGAACCATCATCATTGATGAGAAACTGCAGCAATCAAAGTAATTGTTCCTTTTAATGTCATTAAAAATCCTGCCTTGTATACATTAGAAGCTATCTTATTAATTTCCTTTTCCATGTAACTACTTCCTGAAAAAAACTAATGGAGTCTTGTAAAATTGTTAACAGTGATTGCACATGGATTCTTTTCTCAGAACTCTCTTTAGTTCCTATTCATCCCTATGTTTCATCTGCAATCCCTGCTCTGAAACTCGGTCATGGCTGGATCCATTCAATGACTAGACCACTTCAGTATATAAAGGAAGAGTGCTAACACTGTGATCCAGGATTATGTTTCATAACATCCATGAAATTATTATGCTTCATAAAATGCATGAAATTCAAAGCACAACTGTACATTTCTCTGTGTGTGTGTATGTTTGTGTGTGCACAGGTCTTCATCTGGAGACAGGACACTTAGATTTCATTCAATTCCCCAAGACATTTTATTAGCTTCCTAACAGTTGCAATGGCAACTGACTACACGCTTGATGCCTTAAAACAGCAAAATCATGAAATCAACAGGTGCACAGGGCTCTCAGAAGGCCCTAACAAGAGGATTGTCCTTCAGCTGCCCCAGCTTCAGACAGCTGTCAGCATTCTTTCACTTGTGGAAGTGTCATGCCAATCTCTGCCTCCATTTGTATGTGGCCTTTCTCTCTGTGTTTCAATATGATTTTCTGTCTCTTATAAACACACTCTCATTGGGATTAGGGACCATTTTAATCTAGTGTGATCTCATTTTGATCCTTATCTTAATTACATCTGCACAAATATGCTATTTCCAAATAAAGTCACCTTCTGAGTTTCTTTATAGACATGAATTTAGAAATGGTGTGAATTTCTACCCACTGAAGAGAGACATGACCCAAAATAGTTATGAATGAAATTAAGTACAGCATAAAATCCTAAGCAACTATAATGGCAGTCCAGGGTCCTCATACTCTGTGTCCACCTTACTATTTCTCTGAGCTGTGTATTTTGCTGCCACAGTCCACCCCACATGCCACTTACTCCTGGGTCCTGATCCACTGTACCAGTCTGCTTCCTACTCACTATGGATTATTTCTACTGGTAGGTTTTTAATCTTCTGCCTACCTCCCTTGGTATGCATACAACACACAATTCAGACTTTTACCCTCAAAATCCTTGTTCCATATTTTGACAACTAGAGAGCTTAGCCAGTCTTATGGGTGACTCTTATTTCCCTCAAATAATTCAGAAATTGAAATCTGCATCCCTAATCCAATCCATATTGTGTTGAAGAATTGATATTCACTGAAACTTCTTTAACTCCTTGAGTGTGCTGTCTCATGTACTTACCACCTATGTACCTGTTACTATAAGTGTTACACATATAAGTGGTAGTTATAGCTATAGTTATATATAGTTATTTAGTGTTATACAACTGAGTAGAAACATAAGCAGTTATTGCTTAAGAGGTATGGTATTATCACCTATGAGGTAGTTTTAACTGAGAGTTACACAAGGTAAATAATTTTCCAACATCACAAAGCTGAGGATCAGCAGATCTGTGGTTCAAATCCAGATTCAACCAAGTTAACAGAATGTGCTCTTGACAATGAAGAATCATCTTAGCACATTAACATAATAGAAAAGAAATTGTGGTTGTAGCAGGATAAAGTGGTAGGAGATGGAACTAAGTAGATGGGTATCTGATTAGTAGGACTTCATGTGCTTGAAAAACAAAATAATTCTGAGCACGATGGGAATACAATTGGGGAATGGAGAAAAACGGGATCATAGAAAACATGCTACATTTTTCAGTTGCAAAAAGTAAATTCACTTTCCATTCATTTAGTTATTCATTTAATAAATGATTATTTTCTGATGGACCTACAATGCACAGAGCACAGTTGTACATAAGAACCCTATCATAGGGGCTGCCAGTCTTGCAAGCTCTGGGCATCAGTAAGGTGACCAAAATACCTTCCCTCCCCTACCACTATTGTCTGCAAAATTACCTGAATATTTCAGACTGTGAGGTAACTGCATGAGTAACCATCCCTTTCTCAAATTCCAACACCTGTGTTAAGCGCATTACATGTGTATCTCAGTGTAAAAGTCCTAAAATGGGTGGCGTGTTTGTTCTCGCCAGTCCTATTTTATGGCAGAACAAAGTGAGGCACAGAGATATTAAGCAATGTGCCTCAGGTCTTGAATCTGTTTCTAGCTAAAAAAGTGTCATGCCTAGGAAGCACTGGATGAAGAGTCCTCTGGAACCTGAGGGCCTGAGAGGCAGCTGTGGGTCTTTGACAGCTAACTGCAGGATGAGAGTAATTTTTACAGGGCAGGTAAAATGTAAAGCACATGAATGTAAGGTGGCCATGGACAGAGACATAGAGCACTGGAGGGGCAGGACCACAGTGGCCTGAGAGCTATTCTCTGTTCATTGTCAGAGAAATCAGTTTATTTCCCTATCAGAGCAAGAGAACATAAAGCATTTGGGGTGTGATAGGACTGGGCAGGGAGGGGTTGGGGTATGTGAGAATAAAACAGATGTGCCAGGCTCTCTGGGCACCAACTTCATGGTTTCTCTCCACTCTAGCACCCCAGGGCCTTGAGGCAAGTTGCTTAATTCTCTCTCGGTTTCTAAGCAGTAAAATTAGGATCAATGTCATGTCAGTCGGTCACTAAACATTCATAAAAACACACAGGACACACAGGAAAACCTTGGTGCATTGATGGACACAAAAAAAGCTCTAAGGAAACCACAGCATGCTCTCATCTTCCCAACTGTGGTGAGAACCAGTGATGTTCAGCATGCTCAAGAATGCATATGGCCTGCCAGACGGCAGTTTGTGAAGGCACCATTGCCACTTTAACAAGAAATGTGTCCTTGACATGAGAAATTCCCCTCTAAGAACCCATTCTAAGATGCACACACTCATTAACTTCCTTGTCAAAGGATGAAGCTATAAATCACTTCTTAATCTGGTGGGGTTTTAGATGGCTGTGAACCTTCATAGACTTTCTTTTTCAAATACCCAGACAAGATTTAAATGACAGAAGCAGGGTATGAAAGTTGTACACTTAGGATAATCTCAACAACACTGAATGTGTAACCAAACTTACTGACACACATGCTTATATGTGTAAGAAAAAGTGACAAAGAGGTATTTATGGCTGAGGACAATAACCATGAACTTTTAAATCATACTTTTTATCTTTTGATAAATTACCTATAAGGAACATCAGTTGTTACAGGAAACAAATTGTTAGACACCAACTAAGTAGAAAGCCTCCAGCACAAAGGAGAGTGCAAGAACACTGACTTGGTTTTTATCTGGAGGCCACCTGCATACAGTGCTTGATCAGATAGAAATCTGGTTGAAAGGCCTGTGTCATTTTCAGAAATGGTTGTAATTGATCCTGCACCAATTAATGCTTGAAAGATAGCATCAATTACAACAGCTGTCTGCAATCACAGTGAGGGAAGGGGTCATGGTCATTGGATTCCTGCACTAGGGCACAAGGCTACATACCCTTTTATGGTCTTCCAGTTGCCATGGGGTGAACTTGATTCATGCTCCTGCTAAGTATGCAGAGATTCCATTTTGGGATGACACCATCCCTTTCTGCTATCCCTGCTCATTACCATATCATTATTTTGGACTTAAAAGATCGCTTTTTCTCTATTCCTCTCAAACCTAAAGATAAAGAGTGATTCACATTTCCAATGCAACAGTTAAATAATTGTATCTCCTCATCCCAATATCAATATCAGTGGGCAGTACTTCCCCATGGAATGAAAAATAGTCCTACTATATGCCAGTATTCTGTTGATAAGGCTATGCAACCTTTCTTTTGCAGATATCTCCCAGTTTTCACCTTTCATTATATAGATGGTACATTACTAGGACATCCAGGTAAGGATTATTTAGACAAACCATTTTATGACCTTCAGGGCAAGCTGTCTAAACAGGGACTGTACATAGCACCAGAAAAATTACAAAGGTAGCAACCTATAAAAGATTTGGGAACAATAATTACTGACACAACCATAAGATCTATAAAACCACATTTAGAGTTAAAGAAAACATCAAAGTTAAATGAGCTACAAAAGGTCCTATGGCATATTAATTGGTGTAGACCACATTTGTCCATTACTACTCTTCAAATGAGTCTTTTGTTGCAATTATTGGAGAGAGAGTCCACTTTAATTTGGTAAGAATAGTCACTCCTGAGGCTCAGGAAGCATTTCAATTAATAAATAAAATTTTGGATAAAATGGAACTACATAGATACAATCCAACAAAGGAAATAAATTACTTGTAGTCCCTACCAAAAAACACCTTTGGGAACAATGAGCCAAAGTCCAGAAGCAATCAGAGTCTACCCATCTCTCTCATGTACCTCCTAACTTCATCACAACATACTTCACTATTATTATGACTCATTAAGTCAGGCAGAAAACAGTGTTGAGCTATTGCTGGGGTGGAGTCCCACACCCTACTACTACCTTTAAATAAACAAGAAGTAGAATATCTACATGAAAATGATTCCATATGGCAAGCTGCTATACAACATTTTCTGGGAAAAAATAGACTCCCAGTACCCATATTGGAAGCTGCTCACTCTCCTTACCTTCATGACCCATGTTATGTCTCAAATACTGAGTAGACACTGATTCCCCAGGCCAATATCTTATGTACACATGGTACTTGTACAGGAACAGCCACAATGACTTGTTATAAATTAAATAAAAAAATTTTTGTCCATAAAACTTGGCATAATGTTCAGGGTTCAGCACAACTTACAAATGACTTCCCAAGTGGTCAATGTCTTACTGACTCTATGTATGTGTCTAAAGTTTTACAATACTTAGAAACTTCCTATATTAAGCCAAAAATTCTTCTGCATGGTCCTTTTAAAGAAACCTTTGCAACCTTCACAACTGACAGCCACATAGTGATGGCCAGTGGCTTTGTCACCACAGAACACACACTACTCCACCACCTGGAGCTGCTATAGGCCCATCTTGCCCAGCAATTGCTCCACATAAGCAGAATCCATGACCATCTGAATCCTGCCAGGAATGAGGTTGTCTCAGGTATTGAATATGAGCTGCTTTGTGCTGGATGTCTCCAGGAAAGCCAGGATTACCATCTCAGTTCCTGTTCCATCTGGACCAGTGAGAATGAACTACTCTTTGAGGGATCCAGAGGCATCCACTGGTGTGACTATCTGTGTTGTCTGTCCTGTCAGCTGGTCCATCACAGTCTGAATGTGCTGAGGAGAGGCTACCAGCAGAGTTGGTGTAATGATCTGGATGCACAGGGAGGGGCTGGTCATCCCTTGGAGATTCTGGCAGAGAGATCTGTGTAGGTGGTAATTCAACCACTTGTGGGTCCTCACTCTGTGATGAACCAGTTCCTCCATATTTGTAGCCAAGATGAAGCAAGATCATTAGAGAACCTCAGGATTTTGCACCAAAGTGGCCTAAAAGCAGGTCCCATGTAGGCAGCAGGCAGCCCCTGGAAGAGAGGGCCCAGAGCAGTAAGACTGGGCTCCCTGAATAGCATAGCAGGAGCCTGAGACTATGGGCTTGTGGGGCCACAGGAAAGAGGTGACACTGTAGTGAAGGGGAGTGGACCCAGGTAGTGGGCCCAGGGCACTGTCTGGTATGGGCCCAGGAGTGCCACTGAGGTCACAGGGAAGGAGGGATCTGTTGTTTTTTGTAGTGGAATGAGAAGGCCATGTGAAGGTGGCCACTGGCAAGCGCGCATCAGTTAGTCAGGAATGGCTTTGAAACCCACCTGGCCACGGAGCCTGCCTGGCAACAGGCTGTGATTAGATGGCTTTGGAAACTGCCTGGTGACAGGCTATGATTGGATGGCTTTGGAAACTGCCTGGCAACAGGCTATGATTGGATGGATTTGAAACTGCCTGGCGACAGGCTGTGATTGGATGGCTTTGAAACTGCCTGGCAACAGGCTGTGATTGGATGGCTTTGGAAACTGCCTGGTAACAGGTTGTGATTGGTTGGGGCATAGATCGCCCCTTGACCAGATTGGCTGGTCTTGGCTATATAAGCTGTTGTACCAACTGTAATAAATGAGTCTGCCGGCTGCTTACCTTAAGCCTGCTTTCACCCGACTCCCTGGGTCTGTGTGTTGACTCCATGCCTCTTGCCCCCACCACGCTGCTCCTCTCAGAAATGAACCCACTGCAACATTGTTGAGAAATCAGCAGCAACAGTTTTTGTAAGTGAAATGTCAGAGTTCCTGACCCTGGTGCAGCCACCTCTGCTGCCAGAGTGCTGGGAGGAGGAGGAGGGCAAGTGTTCTCCCCAGCAACAGCTTCCCCGTGTATAGTTTTTCTATAATACATATATTCAATGAATTCTCTAAAGACTAATACCAGCCCAGATTTCATTATGCAAATATACTATGACTTTTTTCAACATTAGAACATTCTTTGTGTAGCATATTTACCTAATTTCATGAGTTAATGTTATTTTTTGTTATTTAGCAATAAATTTCTATCCCATTTAATGAGCAGTGCCTACTTCAATTTCCCACATTATGGGCATGTCCTGGGAACAAACCAGATCAACATTCCCATTAACACTTCACTGATTTTTTTTTTTTTAGATTTATTTGTTTAGCTGGATGTCAGAGCTACAGGGAGATATAGAGAAAGATCCTGCATTTTAGGGTTTGCTCTCTACAATGTCCAAGGTGGGCCAGACCAAAACCAGGAGCTTCTTTCAGGTCTACCATGTGGGTGATGGCAACCCAAGCACTCAGGCCATTTTCTACTTTTCCCAGGCCATTAACAAGTATCTAGATCAGAAGTGAAGCCACCAGGACACAAACTGCCACTGAATGGGGTGCAGGCATTGCCAGTGTCAGCTTTACCCACTATGCCACAATGCAGGTCCCTATTTCACTGAATTGTTGGAGACAATGGTCAGTTGTACCCAATCCCAACTGTCTTACCTTTTAGTCTGGATTCTCTTAGATTATATTTGAGTATTTTATTTTATCTACCAAATATTATTCAAAGAGGAAGAGAGTTTTAAAGCTAAATCTTTATATGTTCTAGGTAAATATGTTTGAGTGGTTGGCCATGTATATGTCCAGTATGTGTATCATATATTGTGTTGCTACAAGGACAGTCTGCTAGATAAAATCCAGGACATCCTAATATTGTGTGGAACATAGTTATACTAATATTCATGTTGTTTAACTGAAATGTAAATTCAACTAAATGTTCCACCTTTCTAAGTCTGACTGCCTTACTCAACAGACACATAGGAACTTCGCAACTGATAAAATAATGACACACTGCTTTTTATGTTGTATCATTGTGTTTTTTACTCCCTTGTTACCAAGTGTATAAGGTTACTTGGATATCATAAACTTCTACTCCCAACAACCATTTAACCAACTTCCCAATTAATTATACTAATTCTTTCCTAGTCCTATCTTTAGGTTTCACAAAATACTTCTTTTATAATTCTAAATTGACTTTTGCATTATTGTAGTAACACTCTACTGAAGAGAGGCTGGGACTATTAGTAATGCTCAAGCTATGATTCCTAATCAAAGCACAGGAAGGCAGGATCAATGCTTCCATAACAACAACAGTTGTTTTCTCAAATAGCCACAGGTCAGTCACCATGACTCCCAAGAATAGGAAGTCTTGTGTGATGAAAGATTAGAGGGGCTTGTGCTCTTTGAGCTAGTAATTTCATTTCTAGGAGTTTATTCTAAGGAAACAAACAAACAAACAAAAACACCAACATCTGCACACAGAGTGTTCCTCACAGTCTTAATTGTAACAGCAATAAGTCAACAAATAAATGGGAACAAAAATGGAGACCAACATTCAAATCTCCATCAGAATAGGATTAGGTAAATTCCTGATGGTACACTCAAGGAAATTATTCTCCTAATGGGATCTTACCCTACTGTCCACTCTCAACAAAATATGTGGTCTCAAGAAAACATCAGAGACAAAAAAGATCTCCATGCTTAAAATCCACCAGTATATTCTCATTTTGTTTTTATTAATTATTTATTCATTTGAAAAAGATAAAATTCCATTTCAATTAAAAATTTAAATATATACATGATATATTCTTTGATTATGTACAATGGGTATTTCAAAAAGTTTGAGGGAATAGAACTCAAAGCTAAATTTATTTTGTTAGAAGAAAATTTGAAATCTATGTATATAAGGGATCTGTAAAAACTAATAGAAAATGTGTATTATAAAAATCTATACATAGATTCAAGCATTTTTCAACAAAAGAAATATCTTAATTCCACTTTACATGAATTTTTTGAAGTATCATTGTCTACATTGTTTTGCAAGATATACACATTGTGGAATAGCCAAACAAAGTGAATTAATACACATATCATCTCACACATTTTTAAGAGGTAGTAGTCCTTAAATCTATGTTTTCAACTATTTTGGAGAATACAATGCATTATTATTAACCATAGCCACCGTGTTTCATATTTTCTTCATGTTCCAGCTCAATCATCTTCTATATTTTGATTATATACCCACATTTTCCTTCCCCTAATTAAGATCTTTAACTTTATTGTTTGTCTCATCAACTTAAATGTTCTTGCCCTAGCTTCCTTAAAGTTACCCCATTATTACGCTTTAATATTAAATATTACCAATTAGTGAGGTCTTTCAACCTATTTAGCTAAACTAATATTTTCCCCCATGCTAGGGCCTAATTGTCACATTACAGATTTTTATTTTTTTCTCCAGAGCTCTTTAAAAACATAAACAATTTTTATACAAAGTTTTAGTTTGTACCTCCTTCTTGAAATATGTTCTATGAGTATAGTTTTGACATTCAGCTCACTCCAGAATGTGAATTATAGAAAATTCAGATATATGAATCTCATTTTCAATACAAGTTAGCAATTAACAGGTAGCCCCATAAAATAAAAAACAAACCAAAACAAAAAAAAAATCCAAAAAAACTAAAAATCAGAGCAATTGCATTTGTTATGAAAGAGTGATTTATAAGCTGACAATGCAGAGGTAGTCAGTACTACATAAGGAAATGTCTACCTTTAAATTTCTGGGAAATTTATTGGCTCCTCTAAAAAAAGCAGGAGGGACATGGCTCAATACGGATGTGTTATATTTTGAGAGGCTACAGCCCTTTTGCCCACATGGAAAGGGTAGTTGATGGGCTGTGATTACCTGGGCACACAAGTGTAAAGAATGAGTCTCTAATGGTTGAAGCACTAATTCACCAATTAAAATAGATGGATTTCAGGAACAAAAATTGAGACACATATAGCAGACAGACCTTTTTTTCTTTTAGACAGGCAGAGTTAGACAGTGAGAGAAGAGAGACAGAGAGAAAGGTCTTCCTTCCAAATGGCCACCACAGCCAGCATGCTGTGGTGATCCAAAGCCAGGAGCAGGTGGTTCCTCCTGATCTCCCATGTGTGCGCAGGGCCCGAGCACAGGAGCCATCCTCCACTGCCCTCCCAGGCCACAGCAGAGAGCTGGAACAACCGGGCAGAATCTGGCACCCACCGGGACTAGAACAGGGGTGCCATTGCCACAGGCAGAGGACTAGCCAAGTGAGCCACAGCACTGGCCAGACAGGCCTTGCATATATAGGGTTTGGAAATACATGAAGGAATAAATAAGATACAAATAAACCAGTGCTTAAAGATAATTTATAGCCCTTGATGATTATGCTAGAATAAAACAATGAAAGGCAATCATTATAGCTTCCTTGTCAAGAATCAAAAAGAAAAAACTGAAAGTATTGAGTAAAGGTAAGAAATTATAAAAGGAGACATCTATGAAATGCCATTAAAATACCACACATAAATGAGGATCCAATGATTTTTTTAAGAAAAATGTTAATAAAGTTAACAAACAATTAGGGCAATTAGTAAAACAGAGAGAAAAGTAGCACAAATCACCAATTTCCATAATTAATACAGGATCATCTTTCTTTATAGGTCATAGCCTTCACCAAGATACTGGGGTTAATGTGTGAAATTCTTAGAAGTAAAAATTTGACTACAGAGATCAAAATTCATATTTTGAAAATCAAATTTCAAAAACACAAGTATAACATAAAATAGGGAAACTCCTGTATATATCAGTAAGTTGACTCATTTCGAAAATCCCAAACAACCAACCAAAAAAAAAAAAAACACTCACACAATAAAAATTTCAGGTCCCTACTTACAAAATCCTCCAAACTTTTAAGGAAGACAAAACAGATCCACATTTTCCAGATCTAGCCACAGTAGAAATAAGCAGAGAACATTTTTAAATTTCCTTTAGAAAACCAGAATTTCATTGATGATGAAGCAAGTGGACCAAGACATGAAATAAAAAATTAAGTTTTTTTAAAAGCATCCATTCCATAAACTGAGCTAGAGGTATCCTAAGCAAAGTAATAATGTAATAAATGAAACCACGTAAGAAAGCATATCAATAGCAAGCAAGATACAATAAAAATTGAAACAGTGGTTAATGTTCTCAGACAAGTCATCCAGGTAGGTAAAAAATTACAAGAATAAAAACCACATGATCATTTGGATTGCACATTGAAAATCATTTAGTAAGGCTCAGCATCTAGTAGAAAAAATAAAAGTGCTAGCAGAACACTGAAAAATAAAAGCCAATGACTGCATTATACTGATCAAGATTGAAGGGAACTTACCAAAACAATGCAACTAATAATACAGGATCACTGGATATTTTCGCCCTCCTGGGAGTAAACCTGGACAATGATACCTGCTCTATCTCTCTTCAACTTTCTAGTGCAGAAGTAGTAAGAAATATGACAGTAAGAAGAAACTATAAGGTGCAAAGATCAACTTCTAAGTAACAAAATGTGAATATATTGCATGTTGTTTATATACAGAGATGAACCATGAAATCTAAAAACACATACAAGGGATAAATAAAAGTACTAGAAAGATCAATATATAAATAATACATTAAATATATGAAATCCACTAGATTATTAAGTACAGCAAGAATAGAAAATAATGTTAAAGGGCAATAGGCAGACTAGAAAAAGTCTGTAAGAGAAATGGAAAAAAGGATGAAAGTATTCAGTATCTTTAAATATTCTTAAAATTAAATTTAAAATGAATTAAAAGAAAAGCGTACCACATATATATCATGAAAAACAAAGGCTCGGAAGTCAATAAACAGCCCCTAAGTTTTAACTGACCTGAATGAAGTCGGCTGCTGTGACCCCCAGGCAGGATCCTCTCAGGAACAGGGACCAGGGAGGCAGGAGGGCCCAGCAGGTGGCAGGACCAGGAGGTGAAGACCCCTCCTCTGTTGGCAGGTGATGTAAGGACTCAGTGTCAAAACTGACGCCAGGACCAGCCCCTACTTTTCTCCCCTGAAGATGCACATCTGCACTGTGGAGGGTGCTGATTGGCTCCGTTCTTTATGACGTAGGGCGTGCCCTCGGCTACCCAAACTGTCCAATCAGGGGCGCTTGCGTAAACAACACATAATCACGCGGGATCTTGATGTCATAGTAGTCTTCCGGTTTTGCGGTGGAGAGAGGTCCAGGGAGGAGTTTTCACGGATGGGAACCTCCGACGGTAAGGAGCATCCATCTGTTTTCTGATCTTCCTTCACGCAGGACGCCTGGCAGAGGTGAGTGTGCGGGACAGGGAGTGCGGGGAGGGGAAGCAGGGTTGGCAGAAGTTGATGTTCTGCCAGGCAGGACTCCCAGGGCTCCCAGGGGTTGTCCCTGGGCCTCATGTCACTGCTAGCACCTCACTGCCTTTGCCCCCACTGGTCCGCGGTGTAGGCCTGGCCTGGCACCTGGGACTCCAGGCTTCCTGTCCCTTCCTCACAGAGACTTGTCAGCCCGGGAGCCATCTCTGGGCAGCTGTGTGGCAGCAGTCGCCCATCTTTCCTGATTGTGCAGTGGGGATGAGTGGTCCTTTGGGAGAATCCGTGCTGGGGTTGGGAGGGTGCATGCAGGTGAGCGATGTCCTCTATGGGGTCCTCGGTTCCCCTTTTCATCCCAGGGCTGACATTACTCATTCTAGTTTTCTGTTTATGTGACACAGTGTCTCATTTCACAAACTCTGACCTCTCAGCATAGCTCGTTCTGGGAGTCTGATATCAGTGGTATAGACTAGGCAAGTTAAAATCAAAACTGCTTAATTTGGCTCAAGGCTTTTGGTCCAGGTTTTAGTGGGTCAGAAGGACACTGTGGTTTGATACTTGAATGTTGTTTTATCATGTACACATTCCCTTAACAGGCTGTCATCTGTGTTTGAACGTTCAAAATAGAAACTTTGGTCACATTTATGAATGTTGTAAAAAAGATGTCTGTTCCATGATAACCTTTCCAATCCTGAAGATAGAAGGTATTACTTAGATTCCTAAATTATTTTTAATTTATATTTTAGCAGGGTAACTTTTCAAGATTAACAGTATAATTGACAAAATTTCTATTTATTGAAGGTGTGCAACCTGATATTTTGATACATGACTGGAATTTCAAAAGTTTATGGAAAATTCAGATTATCTTTTAATCCATTTTTCACATACCTTTTGTAGTCCCCTGTGCATATACATCACGAAATTATTAGGACAATTCAACTAACATATCCATCAACTTACATAGTTCTAAAAAGAATACTTAAGATCTTAATAAGTTGAGTATCTAACACTGTATTAATCTCATTACTGTGCATATATTAGATCTCAAGGAGTTAATTTATCTCATAAGAGTAAATGTGTGTTGTTAAGTAACATCTTCCCATTTCCTCCATTCTCAGACCCCTGGTAACCACCATTCTCTTCTGTGTTTAAAATGGACTTCATTATATCCCACATATAAGTGAGAGTATGTTGTATTTATCTTTCTCTTTGGTATTTCAAATACTGTAATGTCCACATAGATATTTTGGATCCAAGTTATGAAAAATGTCAGAATTTCCTTTTCAGGGTTGAATGGGATTCCACTGAGTGTGTGCATTACATTTTCTCTATTCAGCTGTTGGCAGACAATGTGGTTATTTCCATATCTTTTTCTTGTGAAAGAATGCTAATTGATTTTATTTTCTTTTAATACACATCCTGTAGTGAGGTTGCTTTTTTTCAATTGTTCCAATTTTAATTTTGTTTGAGGCACCTGCATACTGATTTCTATAATAGATGTACCAAGTAACATTCCCACATTTTTTAAAACGATTTTATTTATTTATTTGACAGGTTTATTTATTTATTTGACAGAATTACAGACAATGAGAGAGACAGAAAGGTCTTCCTTCTGTTGGGTCACTCTCCAAATGGCCACAACAGCAAGAGCTGTGCTGATCTGAAGCCAGGAGCCAGGTGCTTCTTCCTGGTCTCCTGTGCAGGTGCAGGAGTCCAAGCACTTGTGACATCTTCTACTGTTTTCCCGGGCCACAGCAGAGAGCTTGACTGGAAGAGGAGCAACTGGGATTAGAACCAGCACCCATATGGGATGCCGGCACTGCAGGTGGAGGATTAACCTAGTGTGCTCTGGCGCTAGCCCCAAATATTCCCACAATTTATGTTTTTCCTCTTCTCCACATCTGGTTCAGCATACATATAATTTTTTTTCTTTTTGATAATACCTATTTTAGCATATGTGAGGTAATAGATATCGTGGCCTTTATGAGCAGTGCTGAGCCATTTTTCATATGGCTGCTTACATATATGGATTGGAAAAACTCTTCAAATACTTTGTCCAGATTTATTACAGTATTTGCTTTTCGGATATGTATGTTCTTTGTAGTATTCCCTTAATCATACTATCATTTGCTAATATTTTCTCCCATTTCTTTCCCTTTAAATTTTTCCCTTAGTATGCAGAATTTTTCTTCAGTTTTTTAAAAGCTTTATTTGTTTGAAAGGAGAGTTATAGAGAGATAGAGAGAGAGAGAAAGAGCAAGGGAAGTCTTCCATCCACTGATTCACTCCCCAAATAATGCAATGGCCAGAGTTGTACTAATGTGAAACCAGGAGCCAGGAGTTTCTCCCAGGTCTCCCAAGCAGGTGCAGGGGCCCAAGCATTTGGGCCACCTTCTACTTCTTTCTTAGGCCATAGTAGAGAGCCGGTTCAGAAGTGGAGCAGCCGAGACTCAAACTGGTGCCCACATGGGATGCCAGCACTGTAGGCAGGTGGTTTATCTGCTACGTCATAATGCTGACAGCTTCCTCGGTTGTTTATTTGTTTTTACCTATAAACCTTTTATTTAAGATATACAACCTTCAGGCATTTCATCAATACAAATATAGGAACATAGTGATCCTTCCCATCCTGCCTTCCTTCCCACATGCACCCCCACCCTTCTTCTTCCCCTCCTATTCACATTCTTATTTTTTGCTAAGATTTATCTAAAATCTATTTTATACTAACTTTAAACACAAAAGATTCACCCTACAGTAAGAGTTCAACAAATAGTAAAAAAAAAAAAAAAAAAAAAAAAACTGTTCAACAATCGAGACAAGGGCTGCTCGAAGTCATTACATCTCAAAGTGTCAATTTCACTTCTTTTTTTTTAATGAATATAAATTTCCAAAGTACAGCTTATGGATTACAAAGGCTTCCCCCCCCCCCATAACTTGCCCCCTACCCGCAACCCTCCCCTTTCCCACTCACTCTCCCATTCACATCAAGATTCATTTTCAATTCTCTTTATATACAGAAAATCAGTTTAGTATATATAAAGATTTCAACAGTTTGCCCTCACATAGCAACGCAAAGTGAAAAAATACTGTTGGAGTACTAGTTATAGCATTAAATAACAGTGTACAGCACATTAATGACAGAGATCCTGCATGATATTTTTTAAAAAAGATTGATTACTTTTCTATGTAATTTCCAATTTAACACCAAGTTTTTTTTTTCATTTTCAATTATCTTTATATACAGAAGATCGCTTCAGTATATACTAAATAAAGATTTCATCAATTTGCACCCACACATAACCACATAGTGTAAAAATACTGTTTCAGTACTAGCTATATTGTTACTTCATCTTGGGCAATCCATTAAGGACAGATCCCACATGGGACGTAAGTACATGGTGACTCTTGATGTTGATTTAACAATTTAACACTCTTGTTTATGGCATCAGTAATCTCCCTAGCCTCTAGTCATGAGTTGTCGAGGCTATGGAAGCCTTTAGGGTTCGCCGGTACTCTGTTAGTTGCCACAGATCAGGGAGTCCATTTGGTATTTATCTTTTTGGGACTGACTTATTTCACTAAATATATTTTCCAGTTTCAAATGAAAGGATCTTATTTTCATTTTTTTTTTTTGCAATCTTACTTCCTTATTTTTGCTTTTGTCACCTGTGCATTTGGTGTCATATCTACATTATCACTGAGGCTAATGCCAGTGGATTTGCTCCCAGTATTTAAGAGCTTTAAGCTCTGAGATCTTTTGTGCAAGCCTTCAATCCATTTGGATAGATTTTCAGGCATGGTTTAATATAATTTACATTCAGTTTCTGGCAGGTGGATGTCCAATTTGCCCCTGCTTCCAATGCTGGCCCCCAAAATGTCCAGTGAGTACACTCGGTGAACCCAATCTCACCTGCTCGATCCAACACCGCTGATGCTGTGCCTGGAGCTGGGCAGTGATAAGGTAGAAACTGGCAGAGTCCAGTTTTGCCCTCACTTGCTGTCTCATCTCCCAGGCCCATCCTGCTGTGTGCTCTGATGCTCTGCCCTGTCTGTAACAGGAGACCTCAGAAGGGGAGCATTCAGGGAGAGGTACATGAGGAGAGTTTGTCAAGTTGGGGAGAAACAGACCTTGCAGTGATGGGGTTGGGCTCATGGGGCTGTGCCCTCTCTCTGCAAGTCAGAGATGTGGAGGTACTTCAAAACTTTCCAGGAGGAATGGACATTTGTCATTGTGTTACAACCCTGCTCAGGATGTCCACATCCCATATTGGAGTGTCTGGGCTAAAGTCACATCTTCCACTTCCAGCTTCCTGCCCATGTGTGGTCCTGGATGGGGGGGTGAGAGTTGTAGTGAATCCTTGCCACCCAACTGAGAGACCTGGGTTGACTTCCTGGATTCAGCATGGTATGGCACAGCCATAGCTGTATTGGGCATTTGTGAAGTGAACAAATGGATGAGGGTGTTCTCTCTCCCTCTCTGTCTCCACGCATGTCTCTTTTTCTTCCAAACTAATTAACAAATTTGTAAAACTACTTGGAATAATTGGTACCAAATCAGAGTTAAATTATAGAAAAGAGTTCCTCATGTTACATAGCATATTGGAGTAACTATACTTCATAGTAATCTTATTTTATATTTTATTAATAAATAGAAGAATGGAGCACCATGGCTCCCATTGTGAAGTGTAATGTCAGAGAAGGGAAAGTGTTGTTTACCCTGATTTATTCAGCACACATGGATTAAAAGCCCATAGATATGTACAATTATTGTCAATAAAAAATAAAACACAATTTTACTTTGTGTATAACATTACAGGTTGTTAAATATTTAAATTAATGTCACAACTAATATGACCTTTAGAAATACTTTATTAAGACAACATAATCTAGAACACATGAACTGGCATTTTGTCCTGCTAAGTGGAGCAATCAGGAGGCAGTGTTTTACCTTAAATTAATGATTAATACTTTTAAATTGTTTCACATAAGAAGAAAAGAAGTATTTCTTAAAGTGTACATGGAATTACTTAGAATTAGGGCAATATCAAACATAAAATATGGAATTCAATGGCAGGTTAATTTTGATGCAAAAGCTTCTTGAAACACATGTATAGTTCTTTCATATAAAATATTGTCCATGAATTTTAAGGCCCCTCATATTCATGGTTTCAAATATTTTTGAAGTAAAATGAACATATTTTAATTTCATGTTCCACAAAATATTTGAAGCCCCCTGATATATTCATTGGTCTTTAGTTTCTTCTGTGAAGCCCAAACTCAGGAGCCTATCTGCCCGGTCCTCACTATCCCATGGTTTCAGTGAATGTTCCATGCTTTGTACTGTTTTGGGAGTCATATAATCATATGCACAGTCTAAGATAAGCCTATTTTCATTATTCATCCAAATACTTCATATTATTTACACTAACTCTTCATTGATTATCAGTTCCAGACAGCTTTAGTCTAAAATCTATCTCCAGATACCGACCTTTTCTGCACTGTCCTATACATGGACTCACATAATGTTACAGTACGTGGTGTTTTGCTTTTGATTTCTTTACTCTCTTTTTTCCCTTTTTTGGGTCTCATTACTTTTGTGATATGTCATTTCTTAATCAACTTTGATTTCCAAATAGTATAGCATTATAAAATGTATACTACATACTGTTTTTTTCCACATCTGTATTTGGGTTGCTTTCACATTTGGATTTCATGAATATTGCTGCAGTGAATATTTGTGTGCATGTGGGCTTTGTATCTTTTAGTGACATATCTTGGAAGGAAACTTTTGAGGCATTAAAGAATCCTATGTGGAGCATGCTGAGAAACTGCCAAATTATTTTTCCTAGTGGCCTCACGGTTTTACTGGAAGTTTGTGAGGGTTTCAGGTTCTCCATAACCCTGTCAATGTTAATCTATGGCTGAATCAGTCATTTTAGTGAATGTGAAGTGGGATCTTCCAGAGGTTTGATTTGCATTTCCACAATGACTAATGTTAAGCATACCTTTTTTTGTAATATTAAAATGTCTTACTGAAATCACTGTTTCATTTTATTATGCTTGTTAATTATATTTTGTATTTTTAGTATAAAATCCAAGGTTTATTTTTTAAATTTTTTGTGCTATTTTCATTCTGTGATGCAACATTGAATGATCTCAGTGATTATATTTTCAGAATGTTCATTGCTACTATACAGAAATATAATATTTGTATCCTTTATATTTTGCAACATTACTGAATTTGACTTTGAATGGGTTTGTAGTAAGTTCCTTAGGATATATTTTCTTAGTATATACTAAGTTAATCTTCTGTATATAAAGATAATTGAAAAATGAATCGTGATGAAGAATGGAATGGGAGACGGAGTTGTACATGGGATGTTGCAGGTAGGAGGGAGTTATGGAGGGAAAAGCCGCTGTAATTCAAAGGTTGTACTTTGAAAATTTATATTTATTAAATAAAAGTTAAAAAAAAAGAGTGTGCCTTAGGCACTACAAGTAAAGTTGACTCTTTTTATTTCTAATCTGACATAATTTTGTATTATGATTTCTTTAGCAGAATCCCCTAGGCACTGTTCAATAGAAATTCTATGAGGATTTGTGTTTTGTTCCTATTTTATAGGAGTTTACTGTAGATTTCCCATAGGTGTTCTTCCTGAAATTCTTTTTAATTCCTACTGTGTTTAGCGTTTTAATCATAAACTGAATTGCTCAACAAATTTCCTCTATCAATGAGGCTATCCAAACTTGATTTCCTTTCATTAGCATAAATTATTACATAATTATTTATCTGTAACATTTTCTTTGTTTAAATTTGAGAAGCAAAGAGACATAGAGCTCCTATCTTCAGGTTCACTCCCCAGATATCTGCAGTAACCAGTTCTGGCTAGAACTGAAACCAGAGCCAGAAGCCAGCAACACAATCATGGTCTCCTATTTGGGTGGCAGGGACCCAGTTGTACCATCACCACTGCCTCCCAGAGTCCAAATTGACAGGAAACTGGAATCAGAAGTCAGAGCTAAAAACTGAACTATAATATAGAATGAAGGCATCTTAACCAGCATTTTAAAGGATAGGCCAAATGCCCACCCTTAACTTCTCTAGTCTGTTCCTTTGGGCTGCCTATCTGTTTTTACACAAATAATACACTGTTTTGATGACTTTTGCTTTTGAATTAAGAGAATGTGAAACTTCCAGTTTGGAACATATTTCTTTGGTTAACTTTATTCCTAAGTATTTTATTTCTTTTGATGCTTTTGAAAATTCAGTTGTTCTTGCTATTTCCTTTTATTATTGTTAATTTTTAGTTTATAAAAATGCAGCTACTTTTACTATGCTTATTTTGTATTCTGAAACTTTGTTGTATTTGATTATATTAATGATTTTACTGGAGAATCTTTAATATTCTCTACTTGAAAGGTCATGTTAATGAGGCTGCAGAAAGGTTCTGTTTGTCCTGTGAGAGTCAGAATACTATCTGGTGGACACTGGGTTAACACTGCTAACAGACTCCACAGAATCACCTACGGCATCACACCACCTCTGCTGCATACACTCCCAGTTAGACACTACAGCTTCTTAAGTGATATCCTACACTCTAGAATGTGTGCTGGGTGTTCCCAGCAGCAATCTATAAGGATGACTGGTCTTATGAGCTTATTTGAGACTCAGGTCCTCCAAGCTGCCTGAAAAAGAGTTTTGGGAGCTGTGGAATAGTGATTCTGAGAGCACCAGGTGACTGCTGCCTGCACTTCAGGTTATTACTGTTCTAGCCTAGCACATAAGCAATGACCGCTTCTATAGCCAGTTAGGAAGAGGAAGATTGTTGCCCATACCAAGGAACTCCATCCAAGGTACAACCTTTGATAGAGATGGAAATACAAAGCCTGTTCAAAAACCCAAGGCAAAGATTCAGTGAGAAAAACACACTTGGTGCACATATGTTCCTGACAGAAAGTGATCTGTAACTCAACAGAGAGGGATGGAGAGCTGATAGTCATCACTGAAAAGGTGCCAAAATCATCTTGAAAGTGCAGTTGATGGTGTCCTAGGTGCAGAATGCTTGTTTGGAACCTGACAAATTGCATATTTCAGCATACATTTGATGTAAGAAAATGATGGTGCATGATTGAGAAAAGAGCTACTGAGGCATTTAGGTGTTTTTTTTTTTTGACAGGCAGAATGGACAGTGAGAGACAGACAGAGAGAAAGGTCTTCCTTTTGCCATTGTTTCACCCTCCAATGGCTGCCGCGGCCAGCGCACCACACTGATCTGAAGGCAGGAGCCAGGTGATTATCCTGGTCTCTCATGGGGTGCAGGGTCCAAGGACTTGGGCCATCCTCCACTGCACTCCCTGGCCATAGCAGAGAGCTGTCCTGGAAGAGGGGCAACCGGGACAGAATCCAGTGCCCCAACAGGGACTAGAACCTGGTGTGCCAGCACCACAAGGTGCAGGATTAGCCTATTGAGCCACGACGCTGGCCTCATTTAGGTGTATTTCATAGAATTTATCTTACTGCCATCCTCATGGGACTGTAAGACCAGAGTAGTCCCATTCTGCCATATTTGGGCTCAGCAGTTTATTAAAACTTTAATTAGTTTTTTTTTTCATTTTAAAGGCACTAAGACAGATATTCCATCCACTGAACCTCTCATCAAATTCTCACAACAGCTGGACTGAGCCAGTCTGAGGTGAAGATCCCAGAACTCAGTCTGGGTGGCAGAGACTCAAATAGTTGAGCTATCACTTGCTGCCTCCTAGAGTGTATTTTAGAAAGAAACTGGATTGCTAGTATGGAGGGGTGTCAAACCTATGCACTCAGACGCAGGATGTGGGCCTCTAAAGATCTATCTTAAGTATAGTGCCCAAATGCTGATTCATCTATTATTTCACGAGGACTGCCACTGGAGGCCAAATCCACTCTCCTGGCTCTGATGATCACAGCCCCTAAGGTTCCCAGGCACAGCCATCCAAGGAGTCTTCAGAGCAGTAGAATCCTGCTGTGCTCCCTATCCAGTGTACCAACAGGTGCTGTTCTCCCTGACTTCTCTCCATCCATTATCCACAGGCTGGCACCCAATCTGGCCATCCTCAATAAAGTCAGAATGCTTTCTACTGATGTGGTGATGAGGGCGGCTTCTAAGATTACTTATTTCAGGTAAATCTCATGGGTTTCTCTAGGCCTTCCTTGACCTCTGTGTGGCCCATCTACCTCATCGCAGATGAGTGGCTGGCGCCCTGGCATACTAGGTCTGGAACCCCACAGGCACCCCTCTGAGAGACAGTCACCTATTTACTGGCTCATGGCATAGATAATCATGGCCTTATTGGGCACTGAATCATAGGCCTTTAGGTCTTCAATTCACTACTGCAGTGCACTAGTCCTGCTGGGTCACTGCCTAAGAGGAAGACTAGCCCTTAGTATACTTTTATGGTCATCACTATTAAGGCAAGACATGTTTTCCCATGAACTCTGGTGTTGTTCTTCCCCACCTTTCATTTACCATTTCTGATCCTTGGTGTGGATTTACTTTGTGATAGTCTAATATCATTCTCCACTATCTGCTTTTCTAATATCTCAACTAATAAATTAAATCTGGATATGCTGGGGTTCACTATATCTGCTTCCTGTTTCATTTAGTTTTTAAATGTAGCTCTTTAGCAGATAATTCTTTTTAAAAACATAAATCCAGTACCATTATCTCATCTTTCAAAATTGATAATTTAATATCTAATTCCCATTGCTTCTGATTGTCACATAGATTTTGACTTAGTTATGGCTGGAAGAATGGTTAGAGGATTTTACTTGGACTTACTTTTACACTATAGGCCATGAAACCAATGTTTTTCTTCCCATTACTATGTATTTCCCCTCCAATTACACAATTTGAGACCAGGGAAATTAAATATGTTGGGTTTGGGGAACCAGTAGACTCTTTGAAGCCTGAACTTTGTAACACTTTATGAGTCTTGGACATGCTAGTGGGTCCTTGCTGTCTATTCAGATAAGAATTCTGAATATCAGCTAAAATAAAGTAGGTGACATGGTAAGGTTTTTAGCATTTATTCAGGTTGTATAGTGTGGGCATGAAAGCACAGAAGAAGGCCTGGGTGCTCCGAGTCTTTTATCCACTTCCAAAGAGGGAGTCACTACATAATCTGATTCACAGAAGGGCACACAGGTGAGGTCAGATAGGGGCATGAGATCATGGCCGGCGCCGTGGCTTAACAGGCTAATCCTCCACCTTGCACACCTTGCAGCACCAGAACACCAGGTTCTAGTCCCGGTTGGGGCACCGGATTCTATCCCGGTTGCCCCTCTTCCAGGCCAGCTCTCTGCTATGGCCCAGGAAGGCAGTGGAGGATGGCCCAAGTCCTTGGGCCCTGCACCCACATGGGAGACCAGGAGAAGCACCTGGTTCCTTCCTTTGGATCAGCGCGATGCGCTGGCCACAGTGTGCAGGCTGCAGCGGCCATTGGAGGGTGAACCAACGGCAAAAAGGAAGACCTTTCTCTCTGTCTCTCTCTCACTATCCACTCTGCCTGTCGGAAAAAAAAGGGGGGGGGCAGAGGGTAAAGATGTGGTTTCCTGCTCACAAATTTAATCATTTAATCCTGTCTGCCTATCTCTATCAGGATTTATATCTATGACCGAGAAAGGAGAAGTAGATGGTAGGTATTGCATTTCTACATTGCTTCATTTTCCTCTTGACATGAATCCTAAGCAACCAACTCTATGTCCAGTACCCAATGAAGGGAAAAACCATGATATGTAATTAGGGTTAACAAAACCCTTTGGGGGCCAGTGCCATGGCTCACTTGGTTAATCCTTGCCTGCAGTGCCAGTATCCCATATGGGTGGAGGTTTCAGTCTCGATTGCTCCTTTTCCAGTCCAGCTCTCTGCTGTGGCCTGGGAGAGCAGTGGAGGATGGCCCAAGTGCTTGGTCCTCTGCACCTGCATGGGAGACCAGGAGCAAGCACATGGCTCCTGGTTTCAGATAGGCATAGCTCCGGCCATTGCAACCATTTGGGGAGTGAACCAATGGAAGGAAGATATTTCTCTGTGTTTCTCACTGTCTGTAACTCTACCTGACAAATAAATAAATAAAAATCTTAAAAAAAAAAAAAAACCTCTAAGACTCTGACATCTGTATGTAAGTATCCAAGTAAATAGAAAGTTTAGCAGATCTCTTCCTGCTAGTTTGGAATCATATAACAATGGTTACAAGTTTGTAATTTTTTTTTTGACAGGCAGAGTGGACAGTGAGAGAGAGAGACAGAGAGAAAGGTCTTCCTTTGCCATTGGTTCAATCTCCAGTGGCCACTGTGGCCAGCACGCTGCTGCAAGCACACCACGCTGATCCGAAGGCAGGAGCCAGGTGCTTATCCTGGTCTCCTATGGGGTGCAGGGCCCAAGCACTTGGGCCATCCTCCACTGCACTCCCAGGCCATAGCAGAGAGCTGGCCTGGAAGAGGGGCAACCAGGACAGAATCCGGCACCCCAACTGGGACTAGAACCCGGTGTGCTGGCGCCGCAAGGTGGAGGATTAGCCTGTTGAGCCACGGTGCCGGCCATAAGTTTGTAAATTTTAATAAGCTCAAAATTTGGTCTCTGAGCTCCCAGGGCTGATTGTGTAGTTAATGTGTGCCTGGGATGTGCTTGTGTTTCCTTGTGTTAGTGCATGCATGAACATATACATGTGTATCTGTACCTTGTTTCAATGTTATTCTTTGCATAGAATTATTTATTGACCTCTTTTTCTTTTCAGTTTTATGGTAAGATGATTTGCTTTATGCTTCATCACAATTGGAATCCCACCCCCTAGAGGCTTATGCTGCTGTTATAGTTCTGCCCACCTGAATCATTAAAGAAACCTCAAGTAACTGGCAGAAACTGGTGCTGTTGGCTCAGTGAAGAGAAAAAATAACTACAGCTTCTTGGTTTTCTCCTCTCTTCATTAGACTTTGGTTTGTTACAGCCTCTGCTGAGACCTTGCAAACATCCCAAAATGTTCCATGCTTAGGTTCCAAATTCATCCCATTAGTTCATCACTTGGCTCTGTTGGGCTCCCTCATGGACCCAGCCTCTCTATACTAATTAAATCAATGTTTCAGAGCAGAAATGATTCTTCCTCATTCAAAAATTCAACAATCACTTCAAGGTTTAATAGTAAATACCCACTGAAGTCAATGTCTTAGGATTGAATACCTAGTTTTTTTATATTATTATTATTATTATTTTTTAGACAGGCAGAGTGGACAGTGAGAGAGATAGAGAGAAAGGTCTTCCTTTTGCCATTGGTTCACCCTCCAATGGCCGCTGCAGCTGGCATGCTGCGGCCAGCGCACTGCGCTGATCTGATGGCAGGAGCCAGGTGCTTCTCCTGGTCTCCTATGGGGTACAGGGCCCAAGTACTTGGGCCATCCTCCTCTGCATTCCCTGGCCACAGCAGAGAGCTGGCCTGGAAGAGGGGCAACTGGGACAGAATCCAGCGCCCTGACTGGGACTAGAACCCGGTGTGCAGGCACCACAAGGTGGAGGATTAGCCTGTTGAGCCACAATGCCAGCTGAATACCTAGGTTTTATCTGGAGGCCTACTACAAATGGTGACATAATACATGATCCTTGCTCAGATACACCTTGCAGTATCTCAAAGAGAGGTATGGAGAAGGGTTTTATGATTTTTAAAGATAAGTAGGATTTAGTTCAATAGAGAGAATAAGCAGGCAAGAGAGTGGCATAAACTAGTGTACTGTTTTCAAAATTATATTCATGAGACATTGTGACTTGTTTTACTGAAGAAATGTTTATATAGAGGGTAGGCAGACAAACAGGAGGTTACTCAGGCCTGATTGTGGAGGATTTTTTTTATTTTTTGTGGACAGGCAGAGTGGATAGTGGAGGGAGAGAGAGAGACAGAAAGAAAGTTCTTCCTTTGCCATTGGTTCACCCTCCAGTGGCCACCATGGCTGGCGCACTGCGGCCGGTGCACCACGCTGATCCAAAGGCAGGAGCCAGGTGCTTATCCTGGTCTCCCATGGGGTGCAGGGGCCAAGCACTTGGGCCATCCTCCACTGTGCTCACTGGCCACAGCAGACAGCTGGCCTGGAATTGGATCAACCGGGACAGAATCTGGTGCCCTGACCGGGACTAGAACCCGGTGTGCTGGTGCTGCAAGGCAGAGGATTAGCCTAGTGAGCCACGGTGCCAGCTTTGTGGAGGATTTTTTAATACATGTGTACTCTATCTTGAAGTAGTGAATTCTCTTAGAAGCAAAGGAATGATAAAGTAAAAGCAAAATATTTAAGACAAAACTGGCAAGAGTAGGTAGGATGACTTAATGGTGTGAAATATTCAAAGAATAGAGGGAGATCAGTTAAGAAAACCAGATGATACTACTTTTCAGGGAAATTGTTAATTGTACTTTTCTCAGCTGAAGATATCCTATTTTGTAATAGAGATTTTCTTTTTTATAACTTTTATTTAATGAATATAATTTTCCAATGTACAGCTTATGGATTACAATGGCTTCCCCCCATAACTTCCCTCCCATCCACAACCCTCCCCTTTCCTGCTCCCTCTAAACTTCCATTTACATCAAGATTCATTTTCAATTCTCTTTATATACAGAAGATCAGTTTAGTATATATTAAGTGAAGATTTCAACAGTTTGCCCTCACATAGTAACACAAAGTGAAAAAATACTGTTGGAGTACTAGTTATAGCATTAAATAACAGTGTACAGCACATTAAAGACAGAGATCCTACATGATATTTTTTAAAAAATAATTAATTTTTATACCATTTCCAATTTAACACCAAGTTTTTTTTTATTTTCAATTATTTTTATATAGAGAAGATCGATTCTGTATATACTAAGTAAAGATTTCAACAGTTTGCACCAACACAGAAACACAAAGTATAAAAATACTGTTTCAGTACTAGTTATAGCATCACTGCATGTTAGACAACACATTAAGGACAGATCCCACATGAGATGTAAGTACACAGTGACTCCTGTTGTTGACTTAACAATTTGACACTCCTGTTCATGGCATCAATAATCTCCCTAGGCTCTAGTCATGAGTTGCCAAGGCTATGGAAGCCTTTAGGGTTCGCTGACTTTGATCTTATTCTGATAGAGTCCTAGACAAAGTGGAAAGTTCTCTCCTCCCTTCAGAGAAAGGTACCTCCTTCTTTGATGGCCCTGTTCTTTCCACTGGGATCTCACTTGCAGAGATCTTTCATTTAGGTCTTCTTTTTTTTTTCCCCAGGGTGTCTTGGCTTTCCATGCCTACAATACTCTCATGGGCTCTTCAGCCAGATCCGGATGCCTTGAGGGCTAATTCTGAGGCCAGAGTGCTATTTAGGACATCTACCATTCTATAAGTCTGCTGTGTATCACGCTTCCCATGTTGGATCGTTCTCTCCCTTTTTGATTCTATCAGTTAGTATTAGCAGACATTAGTCTTGTTTGTGTGATCCCTTTGACTCTTAGACCTATCAGAACCCATCAATTGTGAACTGAACTTGGACTAGTGAGATGGCATTGGTACATGCCACCTTGATGGGATTGTATTGGAATCCTCTGGCACATTTCTAACTCCACCATTTGTGGCCAGTGCGATTGAGCATGTCCCAAATTGTACTTCTCCTCCCTCTCTTTTCCCCACTCATATTTAACAGGGATCACTTTTCAGTTAAATTTAAACACCTAAGAATAATTGTGTGTTAATTACAGAGTTCAACCACTAGTACTAGAACAACAACAAAAACAACAACAAAATACTAAAAAGGATAAAGTATTACATTGTACATCAAGAGTCAGGACAAGAGCTGATCAGGTCATTATTTCTTATAGTGTCCATTTCACTTCCACAGGTTTCCCCTTTGTTGCTCAGTTAGTTGTCACCGATCAGGGAAAGCAAATGATAGTTGTCTCTTTGGGAGTGCCTTAATTCACTCAGCATGATGTTTTCCAGATTCCTGTAATGGAGATTTTCTATAATAACTATAACCAACAACTTTTTTGCCTTTCTTGTTTATTCTGTCTCTGTGACATCATAATTTCGTTTTATTAGTCGTTTCATTTTGAGATGCACATGTGACTTTAAGAAATGACACAGAAGGATCCCTTCTCTGCTCATGATCACAACTTTTAGTATTGCAGGACAGTGTCATGGCCAGGATGTCAACACTGACTCAGTGAAGGCACAGAGAAGCTCTACTATCGTGATGATTCCTTGTGTAACATTTTCATGACCACATTCATTTTCCTCCTGACCCCATCCACATCTATTGCATTTTCCCAGAAATAGAAGCCCTAAATCTTTGTTTCTATTGTTAGAATATTTTACGGTAAATCCTAGCATAGAATTTACTCTGAAATATTTCATTTTACTTCTTGAAAATAAAAACACTTTAAAAAGATAACCATGCTTCTACTCAACATCAGCACTTTATCCAGTACTTTATTTGGTGGTCTCAAATGTATTGTTTTTATAGCTAAGGTTTTCAAATCTAGTCTCACACTGATTTTTGTTAACATACACCTTAGGTGTGTGCATATTTTAGTCTTATTTATTTTGTTTGAAAGGTACAGTTGGAAGGAAGACAGAGAAAAAGCATGAAAGCAAGCACTTCCTGCTCACTCTTGCTATTTGGTTTATTCTCCAAATAGCTGCAAGAGCCATGGCAAGGATCCCAGGGTTGTATACAGTTTTCCCATGTGGGAGAGAGGGAACCAAGAACTTAGACCACTTTCTGTATCTTTCTGAGGTATATTAGCATGGACCTAGATCAGAAGTACAGAAGTGGAGCAACCAATACATCAACCAACATCCACATGTGATGTTAGCATTACAGTCAGTGGCTTAACCCACTGAACCAAAATGCAAGCCCACTCTCTTAAATGTCATTTAAGTATTTGTGAGTCTGATGCAGAAAACAGTATCATTTTAGTTGGCAATAGTGCTTAAATACAGTGAACTATAAGCTGTGTATGGATTTCAAATTTTTTGTACCAAAATAAATTCATCTTCCATTTTTCTATGAAATTTTTGAAGTCTTTGTGTACATAGGAACATATGGACCAACAGCAGTTTTTCCTTTGCTCACAGGAACTACATTTTATTTTTTAAACAAAGTTCTTCTGGGCTGACGCTTTTGTGTAGCAAGTAAAGCTACCACCTGTAGTGCTAGAATCCCATATGGGCACCAGTTAGACACATGGCTGCTCCATTTCTGATCTAGCTCTCTGCTCTGGCCTGGGAAAGCAGTAGAAGATGGCCAAATGCTTGGGTCCCTGCACCCACATGAGAGACCTGGAAGACCAACCGTGGCTCCTGGCTTTGGATTGAACCAACTCCAGCCATTGCAACCATTTGGGGAGTGAAACAATAGGTGCATGATCTCTCTCTCTCTCTCTCTCTCTCTCTCTCTCTCTCTCTCTCTCTCTCTCTCACTGCCTCTTCCTCTTTGTTACTTTGCCTTTCAAATAAAAATATGTAAAAAATAAAGTTTTTCTATGGCTGAATAGTGTCAAGAATGCTAGTGCCTGCTCTGTGTCACTCCAAGTGGCTCACATAAATCAGGTGACAGAAAACCAGAGATACCGAGCTTCTATATTCTAGACTTACATGGAACTTACTGAAATAAGCCAATTCTAAACCTGTTTTCCCTACTTACCCTGGCATGCTCACTGAGTCTCACTAAAAGCACAATAAAAACCATTTGAAAATTTTTATTGCATTATACACCTTTATAGGTCACAGTGCATAAACACAGTATGAACTGGTCAAAGCAAGCAATCAACCTCTCAACTTCACCACCACTTTTATTTAGTACCTTAGTCCTCTCTTACAGTTCCTTATAACACATATACCAGAATTCATGCATGAAGACATAGAAAATTTGAATAGACCAATAAGGAAGTTTGAGATTGAGAGGTATACACTTCCTACAAAACTAAGTTGAGAAATTAGTGACTACACTGATTAATTCTACCAGACATTAAAGGATGAACTAATGCCATTTCTTCTTGAACATTTCAAAACAATGGATAGGGAGGGAACCATTCTAATCTTACTCTATGAGGCTGAAGTTACCTTAAAGACAAAGCCAAACAAGGATACAACAAAAAACAGAAGTAGGAACCATTATCCCTAGTGAATGTAGATGCAGAAATACTTGAGAAAATGCAAGCAAACTGAATCCAGGGACACATCCACCCTGAAAAAAATAGAATTTACACCAGTGATTCAGGACCGTTATAGCATACACAGATTAATAAATGTGATATATATAATGATAAAATGGGGATAAAATCCATACTATTTCCTCAGTAGATGCAGAGAAAACATTTGGTAAAATACAATATTCTTTTATGATAAAACAATAAAAATTGGTTATAGAGGAAATGTACCTCAGCACAATACAGCCAACATCATATAGAATGGGTAAAAGCTGGAAATATTCTAAGATCTGCAACTAGACAAAGATCTCCACTGTCACCACTTTTATTCAATATAGTTCTGGAAGTTTTAGTTGGAGCCATAAGGCAAGAAACAGAAACTAAAAGTATAAAAATTAGAAAGGTGAGAATTAAATTATCAATGCAGTTGATACAAGTCTTATATTGGGAAACAAAAAGATCCCCCCAACACACTATTAGAACTTACACGAGAATTCAGCAATTTCAGCATGCAAAGTGAACACACAAAAATTGATATCACTCATACAAATCAACAATTATCTGCCTGAGAAAGGACTTAAAAGAAATCTTCCCTTCACAAAATCTACCAAAATTAAATAATGGAGTAAATTTAATCCAGGGTGTGAAAGATCTCTACAATAAAAATATTTTTAAAAATGAAAGAAACAGAAGGTATAAACAATGAAAAAAATCAATGGTTCAAGTATTCCAAATGTCCATATTATCCAAAAATTTACAGTCAGTGCAATCTCCATCAAAATTTCAAGGACATTACAGAAAAAAAATCTTAAAATTTAGATGGAAATATGGATGATATTAAATGGACAAAACTGTCTTAAATGATAAAAATAAAGCTATAGGCATCACATATCAGATTTCAAGACACATTACAGGGTGATTATTAACATAGCATTGTGCTCCAGGCCAGCGCTGTGGCACAGCGAGTTAGCACCCTGTCTTGAAGCACAGCATCCCATATGGGTGCCGGTTCTAGTCCCAGCTGCTGTTCTTCCAATCCAGCTCTCTGCTGTGGCCTGGGAAACCAGTAGAAGATGGCCCAAGTCCTTGGGCCCCTTCACCCGCATGGGAGACCTGGAAGAAGTCCTAGCTCCTGGCTTCAGATTGGCACAGCTCTGACTGTGGTGGCTATTTGGGGAGTGAACCATTGGAGGGATGATCTCTCTCTCTCTCTCTCTCTCTCTCTCTCTCTCTCTCTCTCTCTCTCTCTCTCTCTCTTTCTCTTTGCCTCTCCTCTCTCTGTGTAACTTTCAAGTAAAATAAATAAAACTTAAAAAAATAAAAATAAAATATCATTGTACTGGCATATAAATAGACATGTAACCCAAGGGAACAGATTATAAACACCAGAAATAACTGCACATCTACAATCGAATAATATTTGACAAATTCTGCTAAAAATGCTCATGTATTGAGAAAATTGGATTTCTACATGCAACTGTTTGAAACAAGACTCCTACTTTATCTCCTATACAGAAAAATTTACTTGAAATGAATCAAGCATCTAATCTTAAGATATTATTAGAGGTGGCCAGCTTCACAGCTCACTAGGTTAATCATCCACCTGCGGCACTGGCACTCTGGGGTTCTAGTCCTGGTTGGGGCACTGGATTCTGTCCTGGTTGCCCCTCTTCCTGTCCAGCTCTCTGCTGTGGCCCGGGAGTGCACTGAAGGATGGCCTAAGTGCTTGGACCATGCATCCACATGGGAGACTAGGAGGAAGCACCTGGCTCCTGGATTCAAATCAGCACAGTGTGCCGGCAGCAACACACCAGCCATCGCGGCCACTTGGGGGATGAACCAATGGAAAAAGGAAGACTGTTCTCTCTGTCTCTCTCTCTCACTGTCTAACTCTGCCTGTAAAAAAAAAGATATTATTAGCGGAAAACATAGGGAAAATTTTGCAGGACATTGCCCTAAGCAAAGATTTTTTGTATAACATCCCAGAAGCACAAGCAATAAAGAAAAAAAAAATAGAGAAATGAGATTATGTCAAGCTTGAAATGTTTATGCACTGCAAAGAAAAAATGAAGAGAAAAATGACAGAATGGAAAAAATATTGGCAAACCATGTATCTGATACATGATTAATATATAGACATGACAACCTATTGAGCAAAATAGAAGCCCCAGAAAATAACCCACACATCTACAACCAACTAATCCTTCACAATTGAGCAAAAATCAATCCCTGGTGAAAGGAGAGTCTCTTCATCAAATGAAGTCTCTTCATCAAATGCACACAGAAACATGAAACATGACCCCTACATTACATCTTATAAAGCAATCAACTCAAAATGGACCAAACCTCTAAATCTAGGACTCGATACAATCAATAACTAAAGGAAGACTTTAGGGAAACTGCAAGATATTGGCATTGGAAACAAGTTCTTGAAAAAGACCTCAGAAATACAGGTAATAAAAGTAAATATACAAGTGGAATTAACTCAAGCTAAAGAGTTTCTGTCTTGCAAAGCAAATACTGGATAAAGTGAAGAGGCAATCAATGGAATGTGCTAAATTATTTGCAAATTATGAAATAAAGGATTATTTTCCAGAATATATTAAGAGCTCAAAAAACTCAATAACATCAAAACAAACAATCCAGTTAATAAATAGGCAAAGGACATGAATGGGCATTTTTCAAAGGATGGAATTCAAATGGCCAACAAATAAAAAGTGCTCAGAATCACTAGCCATCAGGGAAATGCAAATATATACCACCATGAGAAGTCAGCATTGCTGCTGTATCATGTATATCTACCATCTGCAGCATCCCTGTCTCAATTTGAGTTCTGGTTGCTTCACTTCTGATCCAGCTACCTAATTCACCTCAGAAAGTTGTAGAAGATGGCCTATCTCCTTGGGCCCCTGTGCCATATGGGAGAGCCAAAGCCTCTAGCTTGTGCTTTAATCTAGCCTAGACCTGACCACTACAGCTGCTTGCAGAGTGAGCTAGTAGATGGAAAATCTCTTCCTCTGCCTCTCTTTCTCTGTAACTCTTTCAAATAAAAAAATAAAGCTTTAAAAAAGTACAGTGAGGTTTTACAACTTCCTGGTACGAATGGCTATTATCCATAAATAAATAAACACATTAACTAATTAATTAAATGCTGGTGAGGGGGTAGGATAATAGATACACTAATGGACCTTTGAAATGATATAAACTAGTGCAACCATTATTGGAGATAATAGCTCAATATCTCTGTAATCTGACAATATACCTATCATATGACTCAGACATCCCACTCCTGGAAATTTACCCATAGAATATGAAATCAGCATATGAAAGAGTGATCTACACCCCCATGTTTATTGCAGCAAAATTCACAATAGCTAAGATGTGAAATCAACCCAGCTGTTAATCAACTGAAGACTTGATAAAGAAAATGTGATACACATTCTCATACACACGCACACCACACACACCACTACACACACACCACACACAGTCTTTGGATTAGTACTCACCTTAAATATAATGAAACCCTGTCTTTTGTAATAAAATGAGTGGACCTGGAAGCCATTTTGGTAAATGAAATAAGTCAGTTGCCAAAAGAGACAAATATTCTATATTTTCTCTGATTTGTAGCAACTACATACACAGTACAAAAAATGTACTGTAGATGAATGAAAATTACATTTTGAGATTTGACTATTGTTTACAGCCCTTGTCTATTCTATTGAGTAATTGTGTTTTTTTCTACTTACTATTCTTTGAATTATTTACTTAGTGGAAGGTTAATTTTGGAATTATAACATCAAAAGTATGTAGTTCAATATAAAGATTAAAAGAAAAAAATAAGAAAGCAAGGAGAGAAGGAGGTTGGACACATGGGTAGAAGAGAGGGTAGGGCAGGATATATCATAATGCTCCTAAATCTGTGTGTATGAAACATCAAATTTGTTCACCTTATATAAATAATTAAAACAGAGAATAATAAAAAGGATCTAAGTGATTTATAGTTTCAGATGATTCCTTATAATACTCTAATTGTTATATTTTAGTGGAATATTTTAAAAAAGGAAATCCAGATGGAATGTCAAAGGATCAAAGTATCCAACATATTCTCAAAAATGAGATTAAAGATGGAAGTTTCACAATCCCTTAATTTTCAAAATGAAAAGTAATAAAAACTGAGGAAGTAGCATAAACACAAAGATCAATGCAATAGAATAGAGAGACTGAGGGTGTGCATTTGGTCCCTCAGTTAAGATGCTGTTTAAGATGCCTGCATTCCATACTACAGTATTTGGTTTAATTCTAGCTCTGGACTCAAATTTCCTATCAATGCTAAATATGAGAAGCAATGTGATATGACAAATAATCAGGTCTCTGCTAGTCACATAGGAGGCCATGATTATGTTTATGGCTTCTGGTTCAGGTTCCAGTTACAGCCCAGACCTGGTCATCACAGACAACTGGGGAGTGAACCAGAAGTTAGGAACTTTCTGTCCCTCTCAATCTGCCACACAAATTAACATACTACTACTAATAATGATAAACATTTAATATCATTGGCTGTTAATAAATGAAAGTCAAGATCTGTTAATCTTATTTATCAAAAAAATTGACTGAATTCAGCATATCATTAAAACCTTAAACAAACTATGACTTGAAGAGAAGGGCACAAGAAGGGCACCTATAGGAAATCTATGTCAGACTTCAATAAATTGGGATAAGGTACAAATACTTCTAACACTTCTATTCAACAGTTTAGCAGAGGATTCTGCCAAAGAAACCACACAAAGAAAAAAAAACTCCACAAGGGACTATTTATTGCCTCAGCAGTTTCTCTCCCAGCTATGCCACTAAAATCTCAAAATCCACATGCACACAAAGGTTCACAGCAGAAATATTCATGAAAGCCAAATCTAAAAGCAACACAAACACTGATGTATAAGAAACACAGTATGCATTACGTCTTTTATAATGGTATGCTATTTGGCAATCAAAATTAATAATGAAATGGCATGCTACAAAATAATGAAACTCACAAAATAAAGAAATCAAAAATAAAATTTCACATAAAGTAACACTATGAATCCAATTTTAGGACATGTATAGAGAAATCCAATCTCTAAAGACAGATTTTAGATTAATGCCTGTCTGTCACTGATGGTGAATGAGGATCTATTGTAGATAATATTAATTATTTGGGAATTAATGAAATGTGCTTATATTAGACTGTGGTTATGATTATGTAATTTCCAAAATTTTATAAAATATGGAATATTTGGGGCTGGCAACATGGTGCACTAGGTTAATCCTCCGCCTGCAGCACCGGCATCCCATATGGGCACTGGTTCTAATCCTGGTTGCTCCTCTCCCTGTCCAGCTTTCTGCTGTGTCCTAGGAAGGCAGTGGAGAATGACCCAAGTGCTTGGGCCCCTGCACCCACATGGGAGACCAGGAAGAAGCACCTGGCTCCTGGCTTCAGATCAGTGTAGCTATGGCTGTTGTGGCCATTTGGGGAGTGAATCCATGGAAGGAAGACTTTTCTGTCTCTCTCTGTCTCACTGTCTGTAACACTACCTGTCAAATAAACAAATATTTTTTTTAAAAATATGGAATATTTACTTAAAAAATTAAACAGTTAGGTCTGGGCATATAGGTTCACGAGTTTGGACTTCACAGAAGATACTGGAGATTAATAAATATGAGAGCATTTCAAATATTTGGTGGAACATGAAATTGAAATACACTAATACTCATTTGGTTAAAATATATAAAACCATAAATATGAGGACCTTATAATTCATAGACTATGTTTTTCTACAAATGAACTATGCATGTGATTCAAGAGATTCTTGCACCAAAGTTAACCTATCATTTAATTCCTTATTTGTTACTTGATATTGCTTGATATAGCTCTAATTCAAATTAATTCATATATACTTGAAAAATACTTCATTTTCTGTATGTGAAACAATTTAAAGTATATATTAACCACCAATTTAAGGAAAATATTGTTTCCTAATCACTCAAAGTACCAAGACAAAACATAAATCCAGTTTTTTTTCCAAATATTGTTTGTCTTAATAAACTTCTTCCATTTTTTCATATCCTCTTCTACTTCTATCTCTAAGGTTTTGTAGTTTTCATTGTAGAGATCTTTAATGTCCTTGGTAAGTTTATTCCAAGGTATTTGATTGTTTTTGTAGCTATTGTGAATGGGATTGATCTTAGAAGTTCTTCCTCAGCCATGGCATTGCTTGTGTATACGAAGGCTGTTGATTTTTGTGCATTGATTTAGCAAATAAAAAAGCCATCTGCACATTAATAATAGCTTATTGCAGCTCAATTCACAACAGCTAAGACCTGGAACCAACCCAAATGCCCATCAACAGTAGACTGGATAAAGAAATTATGGGACATGTACTCCATAGAATACTATACAGCAGTAAGAAACAATGAAACCCGGTCATTTGCAAAAGATGGAGGAATCTGGAAAACATAATGCTGAGTGAATTAAGCCAGTCCCAAAGAGACAAATATCATTTGTTTTCCCTGATTGGCGAAAACTGAGCACCAAAGGGGAAACCTGTTAAGTGAAATGGACACTATAAGAAACAGTGACCTGATCAGCTCTTGTCCTGACTCTTGATGTACAATGTAATACTTTATACTTTTTAGTATTTGTTGTTGTTGTTGTTGTTCTAGTATTAGTGGTTGAACTCTGTGATTAACACACAATTATTCTTAGGTGTTTAAATTTTAACTGTAAAGTGATCCCTCTTAAATTTAAGAGTGGAAAAAGAGAGGGAGGAGATGTACAACTGGGGACATGCTCAATCGGACTTGCCCCAAATGGTGGAGTTAGAAATGTGCCAGGGGAATCCAATACAATCCCATCAAGGTGGCATGAACCAATGCTATCTCACTAGTCCATTTGATCAATTTCAGTTCACAATTGATGGCTCTGATAGGTCTAAGAATCCAAGGGATCACACAAACAAGCCAAGTGTCTGCTAATACTAACTGATAGAATCAAAAAGGGGGAGAAAGATCCAACATGGGAAGTGGGATACACAGCAGACTCATCGAATGGCAATGTCCTAAATGGCACAATTGCCTCACGATCAGCCCTTAAGGCATTTGGATCTGGCTGAAGAGCCCATGAGAGTATTGTAGGCATGGAAAACCAAGATACCATGGAAAAGAAAAAAAAAGGAAAAAGACCTAAATGAAAGATCTCTGCAAGTGAGATCCCAGTGGAAAGAATGGGGCCATCAAAGATGGAGGTACCTTTCTCTGAAGGGAGGAGAGAACTTCCACTTTGACTGTGACCCTATCGGAATAAGATCAAAGTCAGCGAAATCTAAAGGCTTCCATAGCCCTGGCAACTCATGACTAGAACCTAGGGAGATTACTGATGCCATGAACAGAAGTGTCAAATTGTTAAGTCAGCAACAGGTGTCACTACTACTTACATCCCATGTGGGATCTGTCCTTAATGTGTTGTCTAATGTGCAGTGATGCTATAACTAGTACTGAAACAGTATTTTTACACTTTGTGTTTCTGCGTGGGTACAAACTGATGAGATCTTTACAAAATATATACTGAATCGATCTTCTGTATATGAAGATAATTGGAAATGAAAAAAAATAAACCTGGTGTTAAATTGGAAATGGCATAGAAAACTAATTAATTAAAAAATATTATGTAGTATCTCTGTCTTTAATGTGCTGTACACTCTTATTTAATGCTATAACTAGTACTCAAACAGTATTTTTTTTTCACTTTGTGTTGCTATATGGGGGTAAACTGGTGAAATCGTTACCTAATATATACTAAACTGATCTTCTGTATATAGAGAAATGAAAATGAATCATGATGTCATTGGAAGGGGAGAGAGAGTGGGAAAGGGGAGGGTGGGAGGAAAGTTTTGGGAGGGGGATGCCATTGTAACCCATAAGCTGTACTTTGGAAATTTATATTCATTAAATAAAGGTTTAATAAAAAATAATTGAACCAAGTATAAAAAAAATGTTAAATAGAAACAGAAATTACAAAACTGCAACAACGGTGGCCTAGAAGTATGCACAGTAAAGTTTTCATTCAAATTCAGTAACTAAGTCATTTCTGGAATAAACAGTTTGGATAATTATGTTAGGAAAAGGCTCCTGTTAGCACTTAGATAAAATTCACAAGTTATGTAGAAATGATTTACATACTTTATGAAGAATGACTCTCTCTTTTATTAAAAAAATGTTTGACAGGTAGGGTTTTAGACAGTGACTGAGACAGAGAGAAAGGTCTTCCTTCCATTGGTTCACTCCCCAAATGGATGCTACAGCCACCACTGCCCTGATCTGAACCCAGGAGCCAGATGCTTCTTCCTGATCTCCCACAGGGATGCAGGGCCCAAGCACTTGGGCCATTTTCAGCTGCCTTCCCAGGCCACAGCAGAGAGCTGGACTGGAAGACGAGCAACCAGGACTAGAAATCCCATGTAGGATGCCAGAGCCACAAGGCAGAGGATTAACCAAGTGAGTTACAGCACCGGCCCCAAGACTAACTCTTAAACAGAGTTACCGCTTAAAAAATCACATACTGGCCAGCACCGTGGCTCACTAAGCTAATCCTCAGCCTGCAGCACCAGCATCCCAGGTTCTAGTCCCAGTCGGGGCTCCAGGTTCTGTCCCGGTTGCTCCTCTTCCAGTCCAGCTCTCTGCTGTGGCCCAGGAAAGCAGTGGAGGATGGCCCAAGTGCTTGGGCCCTGCACCCACATGGGAGACTGAGAGGAAGTACCTGGCTCCTGGTTTCAGATTGGCACTGCACGCTAGCCATAACAGCCATTTGGGGTGTGAACCAAGAAAAGGAAGACCTTTCTGTCTCTCTCTCTCATAGTCTAACTCTGCCTGTCAAAAAAAAAAATCACATGCTGATTGATAAACAGAGAGCATATTCAAGATGGGAGGACTTTGATGGACAGAAATCTTCAGTGGAAACACAACTAAAAACCATAATCCTGGTGATGCTGCTTATTTTTACCAAGATGAAGAAAGGAAATTTGATTACCTGATTGCAAGATACAACACATATTGACAGGCTAAAATGAGAAATTATGAACAACTTAAGAACCAGAATATTCCCTACTGAAGCACAAGTACATGATTTTCAGTTGATTGAACATTGAATATGTCTCATAGAGGTCTCCAGTGCTTCTGGAGTTTTCACTTTTTAAATTTCTTTTTTTAACTTTTATCTAATGCATATAAATTTCCCAAGTACAGCTTATGGATTACAATGGCTTCTCCCTCCCATAACTTCCCTTCCACCCACAACCCTCCCCTCTCCCACTCCCCCTCCACTTCCATTTACATCAAGATTCATTTTCAATTCTCTTTATATACAGAAGATCAATTTCGTATATATTAAGTAAAGATTTCAATAGTTTGCACCCACATAGAAACACAAAGTGAAACATACTGTTTGAGTACTAGTTATAGCATTAAATCAAAATGTACAGCACATTAAGGACAGAGATCCCACATGAGGAGCAAGTGCACAGTGACTCCTGTTGTTGACCCAAAAAATTGACACTCTAGTTTATGGCGCCAGTAACCACCCTAGGCTGTCATCATGAGTTGCCAAGGCTATGGAAGCCTTCCAAGTTTGCTGACTCTGATCATATTTAGACAAAGTCATAAAAAACAGGGTGAGGATAGTAACCAATGATCCTAAGAGTGGTATTAACCAGGTCTGAACAATTATACAGCATTAAGTGGGGAAGAGGACTATCACTACACACAGATTGAGAGTAGAGCCATTGGTAGTGTAGAGGTTATGATTACAAAGGAATGAGGCCCAAGTACGCTAGACAGGGTCTAGAACAAAGGACAGAGTCATTATTAGAGGAGCTAAGAAAGGTGCTGTCTAAGCTACAATTAAGTTTTCTGATTGAGAGGCAAATAGAACCTGACAGAAGGGGCTTGATAATAATCTGTTGGGCCTTAGGCCTTGTAAGTTAAGAGGCCCAGACCTATCTATCTCTTCACATGGGGTACATCCTAAGGGAGGTGTGAACCTCCTAGGGGAAGGCACTCTGTTGACTTTCATTACTTGGCTGGGCTGGGAGGAGAGCTGGCCAGGTAAAGGCAGGTGGCATATCTAACAAGAAATTTACAGTTCGGCCTGCAATGTTGCTGACCCTACTTGGCCGTCCCCTCAGCTGCAGTGGTCACTTTGGAAGCTGGGCTGAGTGAAGGGCTTTTCAGCTTAGAGCCAATAAGATCAGTGGCTCTGACCTGGGCATCCTTCGACTCCAGGGCAGGTCCATTTCCAGTGATCCTACTCTTGGCAGAACTGACAGGGCTCTTCACAAGCTGACTTCTGCTGAAGCACAGGCTTACCACATTGAAAGCCACTGCAGTGGACTGGCCTACCGGGTCTCCCTGAGGGCAGATCACTGTACAGATCAGCCATTCATAGGCCTGCCACCCATTGCTTCTGATGCCTAGCTTTCTTTTCTTCCTGGTTTGTGTTAAAGCAGACCAGAGGATGCAAGTCAAGGGAGTGCCCAAGTCCCATCTCTAAACTTTGGTGGTCTGAACTACAATTCTATAGTCACAGGCATGTTCTGTAGTAGTTTTTCTAAGGTAGACAATGCCCATGAGGAAAATTATATTCTCACTTTAAAACTTTCTTTCCCTTTGCTCTGAAAGGGAGGTTTTTTCTACTTACTGTTTACTTCGCTGATGGCGAAGTAAATCTAGCTATAAGATTATTATTTAAGCTCTTATTTTTGCTATGCTATTACAGAAAAATGTTAGTCATCTCTTTTATAAGGTCTAAAGATTAAATTGTGCATCCTACAGATTCCTTCATAATAGAATTAGTTTCCTACCTGAGGAGAATAGAGAAATGAAAGAACAAGTTGGGCTTAGAATAGAAAAATGAGGGAGCAAGTCCTAGATTGCTTGCCGACAATAGCAATATTACATGAATACTTAGCAAACAGTTTCAACCATTAGAAAACAACTTAAGAAATCATATACCAGAAGGTCCAATGCCTTCTATAAATTTTAAGAATCATGTATTTGGAAACACCTCTTAAATATCTAACATGGTGTAGTTTGTTTAACCAGTAAACTTAAGCACAACCATATAAAATGTTTTTAGTTTCTTTCTACCAACAAGTATAAAACATATGATATAGAGATTCAGGTCACATGAATTAAAATGTATCTTTGATTAATTTTAGCAGCTTATATTATCCCTAGCAAAGGCCATGTCCTGAAATATATGTTGCTTCTTAACCATATATTCAGCCTAACTTATTATGACTATTGTTGTTAAGGTATTCTTTTTAACTTGTCTGTGTACTGTTATTTAATTTACTTTTCATTTCTTTTAGAAATTTAGCTTCTTTAGCAGATAGTGGGAGTGGATTTTTTCTTCCGTATAACAATTGACTTAATTGGAATGTTTACAGCCTTCACAGTTAATGTAATCATCCATAAGGTGTTTCATTGTACTGCATATTTGTTGTTTATTTCTGTCTTTGCTTATAAGTTTAATTTCTTGCTTTAGCTAATTGGGTTTATTTATTCATTGAGGAAATATTTTGTCCTAGCTATTTGCTTATGTGCTTTAGCCTTTATTCTTTTTAAAATATGATTTTCTGTGGATTAATATAACTGCATTTACCTTATCAGTCTATTTGTTAAACATTTTTGTTTAGTTATGGGCATGTAAGTATAGAGATGAAAGTGAGAGCTAGAATGAGGGCAAGAGAATGAAAAAGTGAGAGTGAGAGAGCAAGAGAGTGAGAGAGAGAGAGGGGAGTCTCTCATCAGCTGGCTTGCGTCTAAAATACCAAAAATGCTCATGGCTGGGCTAAGTCAAAAGTGGTAACTTTTGGAACTTGGAAACTTCCCAGTTTTAGGAAATGTTTTGTCATTGGCTTCCTAGTTTTACCTGATTCACACACAGCTTAATATCCATCAATACGGAGATCCTCATGCACATTTCTTCAGTTCTTTCTCTGTGTAGCTTCCTTCTTTCATATCTATGCCTCCTAAATCACACCTGCTTCAGCCTCTGACAACACAAGGTCTACTCAGCCCAGCAGAACCACCTTAGTTTCCCCACCCTTGAGCTACCTTCTTCCAATATATAGGGGCTCCCTTTTTTAGAGGTCTCTTTGTTTTTCTGCTCATGGATAATGGCCCAATACTGCTGTTGTCCAGTATCTATATACATTGGTCTCATTTTTCTCTTTCCTTCATGTTTATGGTGGGAAGGTAAATCTCGTACCTATTGCTTCAGCAAGTTTCAAAATGAAGCTAGGCAATATTGTTTATTCTTTTATTAAAGTGTAGTACAGCAATACTAACTTTGAATGCAAGGCAGATAAAGCAAAAATCTCCCTTTATTCTCATCTTTTTTGTTCTTGCATTCTTTTTTGGGTGTAGATTGGTGTATTTGGAAAATTCAATAGATTTAATAATTATAACTATCTCATTAATGCTAAACTTCTTGTCCACCTTCAGTATAAATAGATAAAAATAGAGTCAAAATCATTATCAATGCTTTTCCAATATAATTATTTATTCATGACCATGCATTCTTTATTCATAAGAATATTTTATAGCATATAATTAAATTAGTATAACTGAATGGAGGACTTTCTCAAGTCTTTGGAGATGAGAATACATTTCTGTTGTTTTTCCACATAAATGATAACTTTGATTTCACATAGCACTCCTGACTAAAAAATTTCCAAATATTTGTGTTCTGGCTCAGATATTCTTTCTTCTGATTCACCAAGTCTGCTGTTTTGGCCTTCCATTGAATTTTTATTTGATCTATTGAATTATTATTTTCTAATATTTATCTTGATTTTGATTTCTCTTTAAAATCGTAATTTCATGGAAAAATTTTCATTCTCTTGTGGATCTGTTTGATATTTAAATTCTTCACTTCATTAAAAATTTTCTTTCCATAGAAGAATGGCAATGTCATGTCAGTACATATTCTATGAAAAAATTCATACCTTGAGCAACTAGCCTAGAAATCAGAGACAGAGCACTGCAGCTGTTAGAAAAGGAGTCCACAGACAAGAGAATCAGACAGTAGCAGTGCACTGCACTGACATTCAAGAAGAACAGAAAATGGGCAAGTCCCAAAGGATGCCCTTCCTACAGAGAACATTCAGTAGACCACAAGACAAAGAGTTCTCCTAACTGTATCCCCAGCTGTCTATTCATGTGAATCTGTACCTTCCTCTTTTAAGTCCAGAACACTGTAACACTATAAGCCATTTTCAGACTGATGTGTAAATAGGACAGCCATATGCAGCTATTTCATTCTGCTTCCCGTGTCATTGCCCAGACTAACAAATTAGGTTAGGCAAAAACAACTATGGTGTTAGGCATCTTTAGTAAAAAGCTGAACAAATCTAAAATTTGTTCCCATTTTCTTAAGAAATGCACTCTACAAAAGGTAGCCATCATGATGACTCAGTTTTGGCTGAAGGCAGAATCATTTTTATGTAAATATACTGAATAAACACACAAACAAATATCCCTAACAAAATACTGTCAGCCCAACTTGAATGTTTTCATAACCAGCTCCTGAAAGAAGTTCTGATAATTGTGAGATACAAATAACCACTACAATTGGATCATGCCTAGTTACTGGGAACTTTTTGGTCAGGTCTATTTCTGAAGCTGTTATATAGCTGGATTTGGTTACTTTATATTAATTTTTTATTAAACTTTTATTTAATGAATATAAATTTCCGAAGTACAGCTTATGGGTTACAATGGCTTCCCCCTCCCAAAACTTTCCTCCCACCCACTACCCTCCCCTTTCCCACTCCCTCTTCCCTTCCTATCACATCATGATTCATTTTCAATTCTCTTTATATACAAAAGATAAGTTTAGTATATATTAGGTAACGATTTCAACAGTTTGCCCCCATATAGCAACACAAAGTGAAAAAAAATACTGTTGGAGTACTAGTTATAGCATTAAATAAGAGTGTACAGCACATTAAAGACAGAGATCCTACATAATATTTTTTAAATTAATTAATTTTCTATGCCATTTCCAATTTAACACCAGGTTTATTTTTTTTTCATTTCCAATTATCTTTATATACAGAAGATCGATTCAGTATATAATTAGTAATGATCTCATCAGTTTGTACCCATGCAGAAACACAAAGTGCAAAAATACTGTTTCAGTACTAGTTATAGCATCACTGCACATTAGACAACACATTAAGGACAGATCCCACATGGGATGTAAGTACACAGTGACACCTGTTGCTGACTTAACAATTTGACACTCCTGTTTGTGGCATCAATAATCTCCCTAGGCTCTAGTCATGATTTGCCAGGGCTATGGAAGCCTTTAGAATTCGCCGACTTTGATCTTATTCCGACAGGGTCACAGTCAAAGTGGAAGTTCTCTCCTCCCTTCAGAGAAAGGTACCTCCTTCTTTGATGGCCCCGTTCTTTCCACTGGGATCTCACTAACAGAGATCTTTCATTTAGGTCTTCTTCTTTTTTTTCTTTTCCATGGTATCTTGGCTTTCCATGCCTACAACTTTACATTAATTTATACAATAAATGACTTTTATAAGGAAATAATAAATCTAGTATGATGAAATAAAAATAAAAATAACTGAGAAGTACACAGGAAATGTCTTAAATATTTTAAAGTTACATATGATGCAAACTTATAAAACAAGAACTCCCTTACCATGGTCTAAACCTTAAATCATTAATGCATGACTTAATTGTCTGCAAGACTAAGAAGTCACTTGTTAATCACTTCAAGGCCTTATGTGGGAGGAACACTCAGAGTGTATGGCATAGTCATTATTTTCCTGGTGAGTTAAGTATTTCTTATCTGGTATATGTGGAATGTTGTCTGGAAATTACTTAAGTCATAATTTTTTAGAAGAAAAGTATTTGAAATGATTAAATAATATAAAGTATATCATCTGGTGATTACAAGTGAAACTAGAAACAAATAATTGCACAAACCTTGGAATATCTGTAACTATGTAGAAAGCAAATAACAATCATTGTTTAAAAATATTTAATTCTTTTCTGAGCTGCAAACCACAGTTTCTGGAAAAACAAATATGCAAGGCTTTTAAGATCTAATGCTATTATAATAACCTTCTGATATCTTTTGTTATAGAAAATAAAGTTATAGCAAAGTACATATGTAAGTAGAGAACCATTTTCTTGTGATGCAGCAGCTATATAGAAAGATGCTCATATCACTAACATACCAGGTAAATGCAAATCAAATATACAATAATATTTCACCTTATTTTACAGTGCCTTTTGTCAAAAGGATAGGAGATGACAAGAGTAGTCAGGGATGTGGATAACTAGGAACCCATCTATACAATTAGTGGAAATGTACATGAGTACAGCCAGTATGAAAACAACATAAAAGTTCCTTAAAAAGTAAAAATAGAATAACCATAGGACTTATCAATTACTCTTCTGTGTGTATATGCAAAAAAATCAGTCAGTCATCACGTGGTAGAGATATCTGTGCTACCATGTTTATTACAGCATTTTTACAGTAGCCAAGAAATGAAAACAGACTAAGTATCCTTTAATGGATGAAGAAATAGTATTAAGAAATAAATGGAGAATCAAATATTATATAATGGGATGCTATTGAGAGAAAATTATTTAGCCTTTACAAAAGGAAATTTAGCCATTTGCTACAGAACAGATGAATCTGGAGTATAAACCAGATATAGAAAAAATATTTAAATTGCTTCATGGTCTCAATTATATGTAGAATCTTTAGGATCCAAATGCTGTACATAGAAACAGTGCAGAACATTGGTTACTAGGGTAGGATGGAATGATGTAGGCTAAAGGGTAGAAACTGTTTTTTTTTTAAGGGAAAGGGTTTATTGAGGAATACCCAGCAGACCAGAGTGAAGGGGCGGTGAAGAAAAAAGAGAAGGAGACTGTAAGAGAGAGAGAGAGCGGCGCTGGCACACCAGGTTCTAGTCCTAGTTGGGGTGCTGGATTCTGTCCCGATTGATTTGAAAGGCAGCGAGAGAAAATTCTCCTTTTAGTTTATTATCCAAATTCCCACAATACCCAGGGCTAGGCCAAGGCCAAACAGGAGCCAGGGACTCAATCCAGATTTCCCCTGTGGGGACAGATCTACAACTTCAACCATCACCTGCTGCCTCCAAACATGTATTAGCATGACTCCAGAATTTAGTGCAGAGCCAGGGCTCAAACCCAGACCCTCTAATAAGGGATGTGAGCATCTCATGTGGCATCTTAACTGCTCCACCAAATGCCTGGTCTGGGTATGAAGTTTTGATTCGGTAAGGTTAATCCATTTAGAGATCTGGTGAACAGCGTGAGAACTCTAGAAAATTATATTATATTATATTATATTATATTATATTATATTATATTATATTATATTATATTATATTATAATCTCCTAGAAATAAATTCTCAGTGTTCTTACCATATATTTTAAAAATTTAATGTGAGATAAACTTTGATATCATATTTTGTCAACATACCACAAAACATGAATTGCAGTGGCATAAATCCATTTTACTCTGAAATATAATTTGCTTAACTTTAAGAAAGATACATATACATGAGGACCTATATGCACGTATATGCACATTCTTCTAAGTTTCATGAAAAAATCATTAATAGTAATTCTTTGAAAATATTACCAAGCTTTTAAGAAAATCTTAGAGTTTTACATTAAATATTTATATTCATTGTGTTATCAAGACTTTAAAAATATGTTAGTGTTGTACCTCTCTAGCAAATACTAGCATGTTAATTATTATTGGAGATCATATAGAATGAAAACAGATAATTCAGTGTTCCAAAATGAATATACAAGGATTACATGACTGAGGAATACATTAAATTTTTTATGCTTTTAACTGTTCTCAGATTTTCATGAGGAACAAGTGTTTTTTAATTGTATTTTTTTTGACAGGCAGAGTAGACAGTAAGAGAGAGAGACAGAGAGAAAAGTCTTCTTTTACCGTTGGTTCACACCCCAGTGGCCGCTGCGGCTGATGCACTGTGGCCAGTGCACCACGCTGATCGGAAGCCAAGAGTCAGGTGCTTCTCCTGGTCTCCCATGTGGGTGCAGGGCCCAAGCACTTGGGCCATCCTCCACTGCACTCCCAGGCCACAGCAGAGAGCTGGACTGGAAGAGGAGTGACTGGGACAGAATCTGGTGCCCCGACCAGGAATAGAACCCAGTGTGCCAGCGCTACAGGTGGAGGATTAGCCTATTGAGCTGCAGCATTGGCCTTAATTGTTATTTTAATTTTAAGTTTTCACACATTATATAACATGTCCAAATCTTGAATATACTATTCAGTGGTAGCTATAAATAATCCAGAGTTTAGGAAATGAATCAGTTTTCATCTATATTATGAGTGCTTTTGCAGTGCCATAAACAAAACACACTTAAAGGGAGAGGACATATTCTAAATGGAATTATCTCTATAGGCAAATGTCTTGGGAAAAATTGTGAGAAATAGAAAATAGTAATCAGAGAAGGCCTTATAAATGTGCTGACAGTAAAACCCTTCCAACTCTAAGAGGTCTATCATCAATTTATTTGGGTTTCTAAGACCTGGAGTGTTTTTAGTTCTAGTATGATGGAAGCAACACAAGTATCTCTAACTTGATGCAGGCCTATGCAGCAGCTTTGGGCTGCTTTTCTGTTGTATATGCAGATGTGCCTATCTGAGGTTGTACATATGTGTGTGTGCTCCTATTTTTCTCACATCCCAAAAAAGTTCTTGTTAATTTTATCACCTGCTCTTAGTTGCTCATGAGAAGTAATGTTAACACACCAGCTATTCTGATGACTGGGATCACAGTGTGTCAACCCATCACAGAAACCTGTGGTCACCCTTGATGTCATCCAGGACAGGGCAAGGGACAGCAGTAGTCACTAACAAGGTGTTAGTCCTTGTTGTGTATTTATCACAAACAATTATAAGTTCCAGAGTGTTCTGCTGCCAAGTCTTCAGTGTTACCATTATAAAACAGCTCATTTCACATTCAATGGCTAACTCAAAGGATGTTGAGAGTATAGCAAATGAAATAAGGGCTCAGAATATTCTAGGGGGCTGGTGCCATGGTGCAATAGGTTAATCCTCTGCCTGTGGTGCCGGCATCCCATATGGGCACTGGTTCTAGTCTTGGCTGCTCCTCTTCCAATCCAGCTTTTTTCTATATCCTGGGAAAGCAGTAAAAGATGACCCAAGTCTTTGGACTCCTGCACTCACATGAGAGACCAAGAAGAAGCACCTGGTTCATGGTTTTGGATCAGTGCAGCTCCAGCCCTTTCAGCCATTTGGAGAATGAACCAATGGAAGGAAGACCTTTCTCTCTGTCTCTCCCTCTCACTGTCTGTAACTCTACCTCTCACATACATTAATAAAATCTTAAAAAAAAACACAAAATTCCCACTGAAAAATATTAAAAACCAAATATTTATTTTTTAAACATATATATTTTTCTGAAAGGTAGAGAGACAGATTTTCCCTCTAGTGGTTTATTTCCCAAATGCTCCCAACATCCGAGACTGGGCCAGGCTGAACCTAGTATCCAGAGACTCCATCTGAGTCTTCAGTGAGGGTGGCTGGGGGCCAAGTACTTTGGCCATAATTTGCTGCCTTCCTAAGGATATCAGGGAAGGGGGCTAAGTGCCTGTGAGCCTCTCAGACATAGGAAGAATTTCTGGCACAATCAGGTTGCAAATGCTTTGCAAGCAGGCTGCAAGCTGTGCCTGGAAAGCTTGTTTTCTCCTGCTGGCATCTCCCCCATAATAACCTCCTGTTCAGTATGTGTGAGCCTGTACTTCTAACCACAACTTCAGTCCTCTACCCAGAGCTAGTACAGGAGGGTCCTGAGCCCCCAAGGGGAATCTGGCTGACTTCAGGAGACTCCCACTATCTCCATGGCTGGCCCCAGTTCAATCAACATAGAGTGTATGAAGCCCCTGTCCAATGGGCACCCCTATAGATTGACCCAATTAAAATGCAGTAATGCCATAAAAACCCTGGGCACTTCCTGAAAGCCATTGTCCTGCTCTGGTATTCCACCTGGTCTCCTGTTGGACTAGATGCTTTACTGTTGCTTTGCAAACAAAATAAAGCTTTTGCATCTTATTTGAAAATTGTTTCCCAGGTTTTCATTTCTGTGCTTAGCTGAGTAAAAGCACACAGGGAGCTTGCTCAGTTAACTGCCCTTCCCTCCATGACTCAAAACACTTCCCAGGAACATTAGCCAAAGTGGATCAGAAGTAAAGCAACTGGTACTTGAACCAATGCTCTGATGTGGGATACTGGCATCACAAGCAGTGACTTAATTCATTATATGATAATGTTGGCCTCTAAGAATATTTAAGTAAACTTGTTAAATAAAATTATTTAAATAAAATCCTAGCAGAATTGAACCTTAGAATATCTGACTTTAATAAATCACAGCATATTTATCATCTACCAATTCATTTTAGAAAATGACATATTCAAATCACACACAGAGTCCTATATTTCCTGACATTTTCTAAAGCATTTATTTTCAATGCCACCATAAGAATAAAAATTCCTCAATCAAAATCCAAAATATAGAAATCTGTACAACTTTGCCACAATCTGTACAAAGTTACACCAGTTTCTAAGTTACCCAATAAAACTAACAAAGTTAAGGAAAAAGATGGTGATTTGTGGAAAAGACTTTTACATAATTAAGTCCAAGGAGAGTTACAAACCAGACCTCCACTTCCTAAAATTAAGTTGTTTACTCAGACTTAGAAAACTACAAACTAACAAATATACAGATAGCTGGCTGGTGCCTGGTATTTTTTCAAGAGCCTTTTTTTTAAAGCCTGCTGCCATGGAAGATTCTGGTCACTTGCTAATTTCAAGGCCATAAAAACTAGCATACAAGAGCTGACCATTTCCTTGGGTGATGCTTATTGGTCTGTCTTTATGTACATTTATAGATATTTAAGTGCTAGGTAAAAGTCTTGTCATAAAATTTCCAGTACTACCATTTTAAAGACATTTATCTTTCCTATTGAGCTACCAAAAGTTAATGATAATTTTCAAGCATTAATAGTGAAAACTTATCTGCAAGATATACTTCAGAGAAAGATTCATTGAAATACTGATTTTCATTAAAGTGACTGATATAAAACTTTAGGTATAATGCCTGGGAGAAACTGAAATATAGAACTTCACTCTCTAGGAAATAAAATGATCATTTACTTGGTCTCAAAGGCTACTAAGTCATTGAAAGGGACTGTACAAACCATGGCTTTTGACACTTAAAAATTATTTTACCATTCTATTTTGTGCAAGATCTTCACAGCTGTAACATGTTTTAAGTTCCATAATGCATCATCAAGAAGAACTCACCCAAAGCAAAAATCAAAGTTATCCATGCATTATAAGACATCTTTCCATAGTCTAAATCTTACTCTGATAGTCATCATATTGCAGTTTTTGGAAGGTTTTTTTTTTCTACTTAAGAGAACCCTCCTTTGAGCAGATTCTTCTGTCTACCATTTGCACCTTGGTGCTGTTCTGAGCACTGCTTCCTACTGGCAAGACTTCCTACAGCACTCTGGTGGAGCTGCCCTGTCTGACTCTGAAGGACACTTCATGGGGTCAACCCAGAGTGCAAGTTAGTGTTCAAGGAGAAGCCTCAATAGCTCCAGACTGCTCAGTGCAATCAGAGGGTCCAGTTTCTGGTTGATGTCCACAGGAATATGATGATAACCTGATCCCTTGCACAGCTTCTCTGGGAGCCAGTGGAGTGTATAATGCTCTGCCCATGTCTCCTGCAGGCTCTGACTGAAGGTCTGCAGCTATCACTTGCTCACGAGCCTCTTGGGTGTGGAGGAGCATGGAGATGATGGACTCGGTGGTGGCAATCTCACCTATCATGGGGGTGACCCAGGTGTAAAAGGGATGCCTGGGGTTGCACCCGGGTGGCTGGGATTTGCCCTGGGCTCCCTCACAGGTGAGAGAGCTGAGAGTGAAGCACTGATGGCTACTGCCCTCGCCACTTCTTTGGAGTGAAAAAAGTTATTTTCAAGACAAGAGGTGATGGGAGAGAGGAAGAGAGAAGGGATGGCCGCCTGGTTACAGTTCTGGGAGCCCCCCAGCTGCCTCTGCCTCTAGCTCTTTAACCTTCAAAACCTCAACAGTGTTGTTTCCAGCTCTGAGCAGGCAGAGCCTGATTTGTATAGTGAAAGACATCTTCAGAGAAGTAGGGAGTATTCCATCTTATTAAAAATAGGCCTGTCTAGTGATACATAATGTTCTTGAGATGGCAAAATCATTTTATGAGATATTTTCATTTTGTGAATATTTGAGTTCCTTTACATTGCAGATATTTCTGAAGGGAAGCAAGCACATTAGTTGTAACTTTTGGATCCTATAAGGGCTTCAACGTGATCATGAAATAAAAACAT